>NW_016158446.1:99939-105794 GCF_001687245.7 Rhagoletis zephyria
GAATTTTATGGCCTGATAATTTTTGTAAATTAGAAACATCGAAAGGAGAACTGATCGAAAGAATGTTTCTTTATTAAGAAAATTAATTTTAGGAATCACGATTGGCTCAGTGAACGGGCTATTCTTGCTGCGAAGAATAAGGAGGTCTATCAACTAAATAATAGTGGTATTGACAACAATCGTTGCTTGAGCTGATCAGCTCTTTTACTAGACTGCCAGACCACTTGCTCACTTTGGTGAATACCACTAATGTTATTCAATCCAGCATTCAACGTGAGGAAATAGCATATATGTCGATAAACACCGTTGTGGAAAAAGACCATCCAACGAAATTTTTGAACTCGATTTATCTCCCAGGGAGCCCCCTCATACCGAAATTAAAAATAGGTGTGCCAATTATCATTTTACGGAATATTAATCAGCGAAAACTCTGCAACGGAATGCGACTCGCAGTTAAGAAATTGATGAAGAACGTAATGTAAGCAAAGATTTTAACGTGGCCTTTCAAAGGTGAAGAATTCCCATGATTCCATTTAATGATGATGATTCAATTTAAAAGATTTGAATTCCCCATTCGATTAGAATTCGGAATCACAATCAATAATGCTCCAGGTCGAACTTTGGAAAAGTATGGTTTAGATTTAGATGCGGATTGCTTCTCAGATGTTGCGTGTTCCTGTGTCGGCAAACCAGACATCCTTGATATCTATGCAGAGAATGGAAAAATAACAAATATTGTGTGCACACGAGTACTTATTACAAAACCAAACACATATAAAACGTATGCTTTGTTTCGTTAATAATTTATCGTCCATATAACAGAAATATGCCACAGCAAAGCGTGGCAGGGTGCAGCTAGTTTTTTATAAAAGTATAGCCCATTATCTACCAAAAAACATATAAATTCATATTTCAAAGTTTGTGCAAAAATTATAAAAATTCTGCAGACTTGCATCTAAATTTTTAGTAGAATGGGGTGTGAGCTTTAAGTTGCAAAAAAATCGCGTTGACATTTAATGGACTATAAAACTGATCTGATTAAAAAGTTTAAAATTTAGAAGCAATTCTGCAGAATTTTTATAATTTTTGCACAAAGTTTGAAATATAATTTATATGGTTTTTGTTAGATAATGCTTCTTTTATAAAAGAATAATAATCATTAAATAAACAAAAAAAATAGGAAAAAGTTGTTTGATGTATATAAGCCATTCTTACCGTTATATATTTCTTGTCTATGTGTGAAGAGCAATGGGTTTTATAAAGATTTTGTTAGACTCTACTCGTAGACTGTACTCTTATTAGGGTTTTATAATGCTCTTAATAAAGAACATATATTATAAAATAGGTTTATAAGGCTCTGCGTGAAGACATATTTTTATAAAACTTTTTTTGTCTTGTTTTATTTTCTATTTCAGTATTAGAACAAATCTTCTACACAATTATGGCCTTAGTCATAAAAAACAAAGTAGCTTTAAAAAAGGCTTATAAACTGAAAAATTTATGAAAACGTAATTTTATAAAGCTCTTTAAACCTACTTAATTTTTTATAAATAAGGCCGTTAAGCTTTTAGATCTCTATGAGTTTTCTTCATTCAGAATCAGCAACAAGCAAATTTATACACTTCTATAAATTTCTTGAGGTGCGTTCACACAGAAAGCCGAGCGGCGCCGAGCGAAGCAAGGCGGAATAAAGCGAAGCTGCTGGTGTTCACACTGAACGAAGCGAAGTTTGCTTTTTTAATGGACTCTGCTGCAAACATACCACAAAACGTAACGTAAATGAAAAACGGCAAAAATATTTGCTCAATTTTATTCAAAAGATTGGTTGTAAAATTCGTTTTTATTTGGGTATTTTGATATCGTTTTTGTAGCAGCGTCATGAAACATAAAAATTTAATAGAATCAAAAACTGCTTTGTTTTCAGCTCCAAAACGCTTACGAAAGATCTTGCTGTATGAACACTTTCGTATAGAACAGCAATTTGAAAGCTTCACTCAGCTCGGAACGGCTTCGCTCGGATCGGCTCCGCTTTCGGTGTGAACGTACCCTTAGAGAAATTGTGCATTCTCTTTTCGAAGTAGGGTTTGTCTTCATAAAGATCATAAATACTATTCAGTCATACCATTTCTTATTTTGCTAGATAAGAAAAAATGCTTTGTTTTAGAAGTTATATACTTATACATATACATTTTTCTGTGTAGATTAACTGCTCTTCCTCTTTTCGAAGTTGGATTCCTCTTCTCAAAGATCATGAATACTATTCCAAGCTTTAGTAGATAGCTGAAGTAGCCATGGGTAATAGCGCAATTTTTGTGGCGCTAGCTCAATGACACCGGCGCCATCTGTGGTGTCAGCGCACTAACTCAGCGCAATAGCGCAGTCAATTCATTTCAACACGGCCACGGTGTTAGATTCGCCTTGGCATCAACTCAAGCTGTCATCTCAATCATTTCTTTTAATTTTGGCGCTGGAAAGGCTTGCAAAAAATTCGGCTGCAGACTTAATGCTAGAAAATCAAGGTATGTATATTTAATAATTACTATATTATATATATATATAACAATTATTATTATAGAATCTATATGGTTTCAGAATCGGTGTTGGTTCGTCTATTTATTTAAGTGAAATTCCACCAAACAAACCAAAAAAAGCTTCGCTTCCAAATCATTTTTGCGCGACCACATGTTTGCGACGTCTGCGTAATAGTATTTGCACGACCCAAAGCTCAATATCAGCATAAAAATCTACATCTAGGCATAAAAAGTACGTGAATGCTCTGCGGAGTGTATCATTTGTTTCACGTTTGGTGCTGTAAAACGTTTGTACGGTTGGAGCTGAAATTGGTATGTTTTCTAAAATCTAGATGATTAATAAAAATGTGAGCTTATTTGCGATATTAAGCGGCGTTTTCTAAAGTAGTGATCTTACAATTCATCTGCCCTCTAAACACAAATTTCGTTCTGCTAAAATGTATTTGAAGACGATAAATTTTAGAAGCTGCTTGAGAAAACTTATGTACATTAGACTGCATCACACTGCATACAAAAACAAATCGGTACAGTTTTTCCACCGAAATTATAAAATCTATTATATTTTAAGACTTCCACCAAATATTTCGGAAACATTAAGATTTACGTGAGCTGGACCGATTGGAAAGTACCTTCAAAAACTGAGTTTTTTGTGAATAAAAACAGTTTATTAAGTATTTTTGCAAAAAATCACCTTAGGTGACAAAAAAGTTTAAACTTAAGAGATTTGCATAAAAATATTTAGAAAAAGTTTTCAACGGAATTGCAGTAATGAGATTTTTGATGCAGTTTTTGCACTTTTTTCAAATACAGGTTAAAAAAAACTTAATAACTCAGCCTAAACTTTACCGATTTAGACTTATGAGGTACCCTTTTCATTTCTTTGCAAATAAGTTCAATCAAAGCATGAAAGAGAAAGGTAAGACCAACGAGCCTCATTCCATGTTGAATTAAGATGTGTTGGTATTTGATATAGAAAAAATTGGAACGTGAATGAGTTTTTTTTGCAAAGAAATAAAAAGGGTGAGAAAATACCTTTCCACTGATACATCACAAGTCTATATCAGTGTAGCTTTGACCCAGTTATTAAAGTTTTTCTTAAACAAATCTTTGAAAAAAGTTAAAAAAACAGCATCAAAAATCTCATTATTATGATTCCTTACAAATTTGTTTGAATATTTTTACAGATTTTTAAAGCTCAAACTGTTTCGTTATCTGAGGAGATTTTTTCCAAAAAATCCCTTAAGAAACTATTTCTATTCATAAAAAACTCCATTTTTGGAGGTATTTTGAAACCGGTCCAGCTCACGTAAATCTTAATATTTTTCCGAAATATTTGGTGAAAGTCTTAAAATATAACAGATTTGGTAATACCGCCGGAAAAACCGCACAGTAGTCGAAAAAATTATAGCCGCACCAAATTTTCAAAAGTTTTGAAATATTTTTGTTATTTAATTTGGTTAGTTTTTATAGTTCATTCTTTAACAACATCCGTATAAATACAAGTTTAAAGGCAGTGTCACACGATTGGGTATTTGCCAAAATTCGGTGCAAATCGTATCCCTATTGTGTGAATACCCAAATATTTTTCTTCACCCCAATCACGAAAATTAATTTGTTAAAATTTTTCAATAGAACATCGCTGTTTTGTACCAATCTTTTGACTATAAAAAACATTTTCCAATTTTTTTATTTTGTACCAATAGCACAATATAAGAATGTTCTAATCTGTACAAATGTACCAACCGAGTGCAACTGCCTTAAAAATTTATGCAATTAAATAGAAAAATTCAACAAATTTTGGTAACAATTTCGAGTTTTANGTGCAACGGCCTTAAAAATTTATGCAATTAAAAAAAAAAAAATCAACAAATTTTGGTAAAAATTTCGAGTTGTTTAATTAGATTCTGAGAATGCAAATTTGTAGCCCATTGAATTCTAGTAGAATGATAAACAAGTTTCAAATGGCTAAAAACTACGATTGATTTTTAGAATTTTTAAAAAAGCTCGAAATTTGTACGAATGTTTGCTGATTTTTTTTTTATTATTGCACAAATTTTGAAGCTTGGATTTACACGGCTTTTGTTAAAGAACACCTCCCCCTTTTTTGGCCAATTTTATGCCCGATTCTTATTCAACTAAAAGGATAAATATGTAACTTATGTTCATGTAAGTCAAGCCGGGTTTCATACGTTCAAATGTAAGTTGAATCGTTCGAATTGTTCTGAAAATCAGTTTACAACCTGGTACATTTTTCTAACTTTTCAAAAAGGTTGAAATATTTTTCGTCATTTCCTGTAACCCTGTACATTGTGTAAACATTTCCCATTAATATAAGGAAACATGCAATTAGGAACTTGCCAAACCTTGGAACCTCCTCACAAAATAAAATGTCATTTTGCTCTCTCAATTTCCCCTACTTTACAAGTTTCTTGGTTACATTAACACCAAACCGTTATAATTACTAGCAATTGTTTCAAACTATTTACTACACGAACATCCTTATACGTTTTTAGGATTATGGCTAAAAAGTTCAGCGATGTGTGGCTCAACTTTTCGAAAGAAAAGGAGCAAAAAGTAAAATGTCTAATCTGTGCGCAGCAACTTTCGGTTGCAAATAAATCAACATGTAGTCTTATAAGGCATATGAAGAGGAGGCATCCAACCCAAACAATTTCAAGGCAGCAACCTGTTGACCCAGCTGAAGCTAATAATGATACGTCATTAATTTCAAGTTTGCCTTCCACGCGAAACTCTGACAATTTGTCAACCATAAAAATAACAAATTTTTTCACTAAACCACTTCCCTTAAAGAAGAAAGAGGAGATCGATAGGCAGATCTTGAAAATGATTGTCAAAGAATACCATCCATTCACTATAGTAGAGGAAAAGGAATTTAAAACACTGGTTCATCTACTAAATGCCAACTACATGTTGCCGACAAGGAAAACAGTTTCTTCAACTTTATTAACAAATGCTTATAGTTCAGCAGTGGCTGTCGTAAAAGAACGCTTGGCGAGAGCATTTGCTGTTTGCTTGACAGTTGATGGATGGACGTCGCGAGCCCAGGATAACTATTTTAGTGTAACCGCACATTACATTGTTGAGGGAGTTAATTCAACATTTCTCGCATCAGATTTGCTAGCTTGTGCATCGTACACAGAGCGACATACGGCTGTCGACCTAACGAAAATGCTGCAAGATGTGTTGAAGGAATGGCAAATAGATAATAAAGTTGCGGTCATTGTTACAGACAACGCGGCCAACATGAAGGCGGCTGTACGTGGTGGTGGATGGAGGCATTGGGGGTGTTTTGCCCATACACTC
>NW_016158446.1:112577-114605 GCF_001687245.7 Rhagoletis zephyria
ACCCTGCCAAAAGCCTTTAAATATGTACACATTGAAGCTGGGGAAACTACATTTGGCCACCAATCTTCCAGCAATACTAGGCACACTGATTGCTTTTTGCTTTTGATTGCAAATATGAGTTTCCTTGCGGGTATGTATATTTTGACAAAGTACACAAAATAATTAAAGAAAATAATCCTCAATTACCTCAAAATTTCACTAAAATCTGCCAATTTTCGTTTTGTTTGGCAGCTTACTTTGACACATATGTACATATTTCTCATGTTTATGTTTTTTGGCAATTTTTTTGACATTTCAGCAATGTGGATTGGAGGTGTGTGGGTGAGAGAGCTGAAAACTTGCGATTGTGTGTGTTAAGGTTAGCGCCAAGGCGAATTCATTTAGCGCGGTCTTGAAAGGCATTATTTGCGAATTTGCCTTGGTCTCGTGTGTTTCGTGGTGTTAATGGCGCTAGCGCTGTTCATATTTTGGTGTTGGCGTACCAACTCCGACAACGGTGTTAACGCAATTGCGCCGCTCAGCGCAGTGTTACCCATGTCTAAGCTGAAGCCTGCGATGGTATATCCCTTAAAAAACGAATTAGAAATTAGGGTGGATATTAGTACTAAGCTACGAACAAAAATTAATACAAAATTCCATCACGTAAATTTTCCGAGAAAATTCGTTTTTAATTTTCTTCAATGTCACAGCATGTTACTGGCATTAACTTCGAATTTCCATAAATCTTTCTGATTTACTGAGGGTTTTGTATATATTTGCTCAATTCTTAAAGGAGTTAGCATTGTCAAACGCTCCGAGTACACTATTTTGGACTTTAGTACACAAATTGCTTTATAAGTGTCTTTGATAGAAATCTGTCTGTAGTGCCACATCTACAGGGAACGGATTTTATGGAAATTGCCTTTTTTTCTGCTAAAGAGATAGAGTACGTTCGATTAAGAATATCCACGATTTAGCTTTCCCAGATTCCATATATACACATTTGATGTTGCCTTTTTTTGCCCTTTTTAAGATATTTGCCTTTTTTAAGACATTTGCCTTTTTTGAATTTTCTACCTTTAAAAAAGTGATTATAGCATTTAAATTTTTTTTTTTAAGATTAAAAAATATACACATGCCCATGCAGCTTATATTTAGAAGCGCAGGGACCTCTTGCCAAATTGGTGTTGGAAAAATTCAAAGCCGTTTTCTCAGCTAACGTAGGCTTGGAGACAATAAGGGATGTGGATAAAATTGTAAAGGGCGAGGAAAACGCCCTTATTCCTGATAATATGAACTTTTCAAACGTTCCATATTTAAATTGGGCTCCACTTGTATCAACTTACGTCGAGCGCGCATTTAGTACATTCAAGGCTATACAGATTAAAGTTTTATGAGTTAGAAACTCGAAGGGATAAAATAGTCAAAGATTTAAAGTACAAATTTTTCATATAATGAAACTAGTTCACAGTTTTTCTCTTTTTACTTGTAATATAAACATTTCTAAGATAAATTTATTTTTTGATTATTCTTCGTATTTTCTGTCTTTTTTTAGTGCCTTATTTTGCTTTTTTTGCAATACCTAGCGCCTTTTCCTGCCTTTTTCGCTATTTTGTTTTGCCTTTTTAGCAGTACCTAGTGCCTTTTCCAGCCTATTTCGTTATTTTATTTTACCTTATTTATAGGTTTTTAGGTCCTAAAAATCCGTTCCCTGAACATCTTCTATCTATATTAATAAAAATGTTGTGTTCGTATGTCACGGTCGTCAAAACTCGAGAACGGCTGAACCGATTTGAATAATTTTTTTTTTGTATTGTTCGGTATAATACCAGAACCAATGATATCGCAAAAAATTGGAGGGTTGCCACCTATTTGAAAATTTTTAAACCCAATTATATTGATAAAATAAATAAATTATTACAATATGGGTATCAAATTAAAGAGTTTTAAGAAAGATAACTGCTGGTAATATTTTTGACGAGGGTTGCCACCTATTTGAAAATTTTAACTCAGACAAATTGATAAAATAAATGAATTATTGCCATGTGG
>NW_016158446.1:114630-116384 GCF_001687245.7 Rhagoletis zephyria
AGGGAACGGATTTTATGGAAATTGCCTTTTTTTCTGCTAAAGAGATAGAGTACGTTCGATTAAGAATATCCACGATTTAGCTTTCCCAGATTCCATATATACACATTTGATGTTGCCTTTTTTTGCCCTTTTTAAGATATTTGCCTTTTTTAAGACATTTGCCTTTTTTGAATTTTCTACCTTTAAAAAAGTGATTATAGCATTTAAATTTTTTTTTTTTAAGATTAAAAAATATACACATGCCCATGCAGCTTATATTTAGAAGCGCAGGGACCTCTTGCCAAATTGGTGTTGGAAAAATTCAAAGCCGTTTTCTCAGCTAACGTAGGCTTGGAGACAATAAGGGATGTGGATAAAATTGTAAAGGGCGAGGAAAACGCCCTTATTCCTGATAATATGAACTTTTCAAACGTTCCATATTTAAATTGGGCTCCACTTGTATCAACTTACGTCGAGCGCGCATTTAGTACATTCAAGGCTATACAGATTAAAGTTTTATGAGTTAGAAACTCGAAGGGATAAAATAGTCAAAGATTTAAAGTACAAATTTTTCATATAATGAAACTAGTTCACAGTTTTTCTCTTTTTACTTGTAATATAAACATTTCTAAGATAAATTTATTTTTTGATTATTCTTCGTATTTTCTGTCTTTTTTTAGTGCCTTATTTTGCTTTTTTTGCAATACCTAGCGCCTTTTCCTGCCTTTTTCGCTATTTTGTTTTGCCTTTTTAGCAGTACCTAGTGCCTTTTCCAGCCTATTTCGTTATTTTATTTTACCTTATTTATAGGTTTTTAGGTCCTAAAAATCCGTTCCCTGAACATCTTCTATCTATATTAATAAAAATGTTGTGTTCGTATGTCACGGTCGTCAAAACTCGAGAACGGCTGAACCGATTTGAATAATTTTTTTTTTGTATTGTTCGGTATAATACCAGAACCAATGATATCGCAAAAAATTGGAGGGTTGCCACCTATTTCAAAATTTTTAAACCCAATTATATTGATAAAATAAATAAATTATTACAATATGGGTATCAAATTAAAGAGTTTTAAGAAAGATAACTGCTGGTAATATTTTTGACGAGGGTTGCCACCTATTTGAAAATTTTAACTCAGACAAATTGATAAAATAAATGAATTATTGCCATGTGGCTGTAAAACTAATGAGTTTCAAGAAGGCGTACAGCCGAAAATATGTTTGAAGAGTGTTGCCACCTGTTTGAAAATTTAACTAAAGTACATCGATAAAATAAATGAAATATTACATTATGGGTATCAAATTAAAGAGGTTTAAGAAAGATATCTGTTGGAAATATTTTGGAGAAGGGTTGCCACCAATTTTTAAATTTTAACTCAGTTAAATTGATAAAGTAAATTAAATATTGCTATGTGGGTATCAAAATAAAGAGTTTTAGGAAGGCTTATGGTCGAAAATACTTTAAAGGAGGGTTGCCACCTGTTAAAAACTTAAGCGCAATTTTATTGATAAACTAAATGATATATTACAACATCTAATTTAATACCTAATTCAATATTTTTGAGTAATAATATTTTTGAGTAAAATTGCCACATCTTTGAAAATTTAAACTCAGTTATTTTGATGAAATAAATGAAATACGGTAATTTGGGTATGAAACTTTTAATTTTTTAAGAAGGCTTACAGCCGAAAATATGCCTGAGGAGGGTTGCCACCTGTTTGAAAATTTAACTCAATATAATTGAAATAGGTATCAAATTAAAGAGGTTGAGGAAA
>NW_016158446.1:118787-133121 GCF_001687245.7 Rhagoletis zephyria
ACGGACGGACGGACGGACGGACGGACAGACAGTCACCGCTTAATCGATTTCTCTTTTCATTCTGATCATTTATGTATACATTTGTCAATATCTATCTCGATTCGTTTTGCCTGTTACAAACAACCGTTATGTGAACAAAGTTATAATACCCTTGTGCACAAGTGCGCTCGGGTATAAAAACATAAATACAAGTTTCAATCTTCGTAGTACTTTGTATGGAAAAAAGTGACTTTGCGAATATTGCGCTACTCTGAGTACGCTTTTATTTTTTGTGATTTATTTTTCCATATGAAAATAGCTGCCACAGTATGTCTTCACTTAATACAAATTCGAAAGTGAGTTTGTTTGTCTGTTACGCTTTCACGCTTTAAGTACTCAACCGATCATCATGGCACTTTGTAGATTGGCGTCATTTAGCCCAATTTAAAATATAGTATAATCTTAATGTCGATTAGACAAGGGGCGTGGCTCCTCCTATATAAAAGGAATGTTTCATACTGCATATCTCCGGAAGTATTTGTGGACACGTTGAGTTCAGGTAGCGACAAAATTTTGTTATAGAAAAAATGGCGGAAAGTTGCCAACTGTTGAGCTGAGCGGAACTACTCAGCTGTGCATTTCTAAGGCAAACAGTCAACGGGTAGACAACAGCTACGTCTTATGAACGCGCCCAATGAAACAAAATAACCATGCTAAAAACATTAGAAGGTAAAATCATTCTCTCAATTCGTCGGCCAAGTCATGCAGATGACATCAACGACGAAATTACCATTTATATGAAAAAGTTGTGAACGACTTCCATACAAACGGAGCCCAAAGTCTTTTAAGACGTAACTTTTCCGTACAAGACTTTTAAGTGACTAATGCATGCCATTCGCTACGGGGTATATTGCTGGCAAACGTCAGACTGCCTCTCAATGATTTTACCTTGTAATGTTTTTTTGTTAATATTTTTTTATAACTAACGAAAGTATTTTTCATTTCTGTATGTCCGATCAGTTTGTATTTTGTGAAAATTTATTTGTGATAGGCTTGTCTGATCTCTTTTATTTAGTGTAAATAAACCGAGGTTATTTCACTTACGGCCCAACGTTTTGCTAATCTTCTTAGCATCTTCATGGGCGTGTTTATTTAATTATCTGTTACACAATATATAAATACATGTATGATATTAAATAAGGGAACAAATAAACATATATTCATAATTACATATAAAAATCACGGTAAAACAACTAAGATATTAAACACAAAAGTACTCACAAACAATTCGTCATTAAATTAATTAAATCTACTAAAATCGATACCATCTTCTGTGGTAGTTTTGTCTAAACTAAAACTAAATTTGAATTTTATAAGCATAACAAGTAGGCGGTAGAAATGTCATCGGTGTCTTCTTTTTTGTTTATTGTGTTTTCCCTTTTTTGCAAAATCCTTAAGCTTTCTAATGTGTATCTGGTTTTTTCTCGTTTTTCTATGTCGATTATTTTGGTGTTTGCTAAATCTGCTGAGTGCCCAGTAGTTCGCATGTGTTGTGAAAGCGCTGTACTGCTTTTTTGTTTCTTTATATCTGCTTCATGTTCGTTTAAGCGCGTGCCTAGGGCTCGCTTAGTTGTTCCTATATACACCTTCCCGCATTCTTCGTTCTTCTTTCCCTTACATTTAATTTCATAAACTACGTTGCTTTGTTGTTGAGCATCTATTGGGCATTTCGTTTTTGTAAAGACAGTCGATAATGTGCAATTAGATTTATTTGCAAGTGTAATGTTTTGTTGTTGTGCAAAATCGCGGCCGAAGTTTTGGGTCAGCTTCGGAATGTATGTGACACTGTGGTATCGCTTTGCTGTGTTTATTGCATCTGTGCTTGAAGCTATATTTTTATGATTGCTCTTTTGCATGATTGTTTGTTTTATTAAGTTGTGTGTTAAATGTTCAGGATAGTTGTTGCTTTTTAGGATCTTCTTTATTTTTTCAATGTTCGCCTCATGGAATTGTTTGTTGCTTATTGCTAATATTTTTTGTATGAGGTTTTTTGCGCTATTTATTTTGTATTTCGTTGGTTGCGAAGAGAAGAAGTTAATCAGGCGACCAGAAGATGTAGGCTTGCAATACCAGTCCAGAAGAAGGTGATTTCCGCTTCTATGTATACGCGCATCTAGAAAAGGGATACTGGAGTTTTCTTCCATTTCCATGGTGAATTGAAGTTTGTTATGGTATTTTTTTAGATGTTCGAGGATAATATTAGCGTCGTTTCTTTTGACAATTGCGAAGATGTCATCTATGTATTTAGTTATAAATTTAAGGTCGATGTTAAGATTTTTAAGCTCTGAAATGGTGTTTTCGAGTAAATCGTCCATCACGATATCAGCAATTATTGGCGAAAGATGGTTGCCCATTGGCATTCCAAAGGTTTGCGTGTATATCTTATCATTGCACATGAAATAATTGTTGTCTTTGAGACAAAAGTCCAGAATATTTTGAAATTTGTTTTTTGGAATGTTCGTCACCATTTGTAGTTTCTCCCAATTTTTCGTTATAATTCTCACAGCTTAAGTTGTAGGTATATTAGTAAACAAAGAGACGACATCAAATGACACTAATACGTCTTCTTTACACACATAGTCAGTTCGTACCTTTTGCATTCTAATAAGAATTTTACTGAGTCCGAATCACTTGGCGAATTCAGTAAAAAACATAATTATAAGCACCACATCCGAAAGAATAAAACAACAAATGAACAAAGCTAAACATACTTTTCTCATGAAAATATTAAACATGGAAATAACACAAACAAACATAGACATCCGAACAACTAAAAATCTGTTACACCACGCACAACAACAATTAAACCCTACTTTGAGTGAATTGGAATTTAAAACGTTCATCCAAAAACAAAACTTAATAAGTCGGAGGATTTCGAAGGAGAAGGAATCAGTACTAACATCCAAAACAGATAGAATGAAACAAGAAAAAATGCGAATGTTGGGAATAAACATCAATAACAACTGGTTCATAAACAAAACGAATATTTTATTTCCCCAAGAAGTTCAGTGGCTGCTCTTCCTTGGTAGAAAGTTCACACTACCAACAACAAAAGATAATTTTTCACCAGTGCACATCATTGCGGAGATGGAACAACTTATGCAATCTATAGAAAATGAAAATGAAAAAGAACTAGCAAGAAACAAACTCAGCAATAGAATTCTCCTGTTCAAGCGTAACATTAAAAATATAATTCAGCGGAGAAATTTATTTTGGAAGCGTTTAATAAAATCAAGACATTTCTTAAATTGCACAAAAACAACATCGTTATAACTGACGCCGACAAGGGAAACAAAACAGTAGCAATGCCCAAAACAGAATACGTAGAGAAAATTACCGACCTACTAGGAGACAAGAATACATACAAAAGCATAAGAACCGACTCAACAAACGCTCTACAAAGGAAAAACAATAACATAGTGGATGCTCTTTACAAAAGCAAATATATAAACATAAAAGAAAAGCAACAACTCGCTAGCACCGCAGCAACAGCACCAAGATTGTATGGGTTACCAAAAATCCACAAACCTGAAGCTCCTTTACGTCCAATTGCGTCGTCCGTTAAAGTCTCATGTTACAATTTGTCAAAATATGTTGGGGAAATCCTTAAATCCTTAACCAGCGAAAATTATAACATAAAAAACACTTTTAACCTAAAAGAAAAACTGACGAATATATATGTGTGTAAAGAAGACGTTTTAGTGTCATTTGATGTCGTCTCTTTGTTTACTAATATACCTACAACTTAAGCTGTGAGAATTATAATGAAAAATTGGGAGAAACTACAAATGGTGACGAACATTCCAAAAAACAAATTTCATAATATTCTGGACTTTTGTCTCAAAGACAACAATTATTTCATGTTCAATAATAAGGTATACACGCAAACCTTTGGAATGCCAATGGGCAACCCTCTTTCGCCAATAATTGCTGATATCGTGATGGACGATTTACTCGAAAACACCATTTCAGAGCTTAAAAATCTTAACATCGAATTTAAATTTATAACTAAATACGTAGATGACATCTTCGCAATTGTCAAAAGAAACGACGCTAATATTATCCTCGAACATCTAAACAAATACCATAACAAACTTCAATTCACCATGGAAATGGAAGAAAACTCAAGTATCCCTTTTCTAGATGCGCGTATACATAGAAGCGGAAATCACCTTCTTCTGGACTGGTATTGCAAGCCTACATCTTCTGGTCGCCTGATTAACTTCTTCTCTTCGCAACCAACAAAATACAAAATAAATAGCGCAAAAAACCTCATACAAAAAATATTAACAATAAGCAACAAACAATTCCCTGAGACGAACATTGAAAAAATAAAGAAGATCCTAAAAAGCAACAACTATCCTGAACATTTAACACACAACTTAATAAAACAAACAATAATGCAAAAGAGCAATCACAAAAATATAGCTTCAAGCACAGATGCAATAAACACAGCAAAGCGATACCACAGTGTCACATACATTCCGAAGCTGACCGAAAACTGCGGCCGCGATTTTGCACAACAACAAAACATTACACTTGCATATAAATCTAATTGCACATTATCGACTGTCTTTACAAAAACGAAATGCCCAATAGATGCTCAACAACAAAGCAACGTAGTTTGTGGAATTAAATGTAAGGGAAAGAAGAACGAAGAATGCGGGAAGGTGTATATAGGAACAACTAAGCGAGCCCTAGGCACGCGCTTAAACGAACTTGAGGCAGATTTAAAGAAACAAAAAAACAGTACAGCGCTTTCACAACATATGCGAACTACTGGGCACCCAGCAGATTTAGCAAACACCAAAATAATCGACATAGAAAAACGAGAAAAAACCAGATACACATTAGAAAGCTTAAGGATTTTGCAAAAAAGGGAAAACACAATAAACAAAAAAGAAGACACCGATGACATTTCTACCGCCTACTTGTTATGCTTATAAAATTCAAAATTAGTTTTAGTTTAGACAAAACTACCACAGAAGATGGTATCGATTTTAGTAGATTTAGTTATTTTAATGACGAATTGTTTGTGAGTACTTTTGTGTTTAATATCTTAGTTGTTCTACCGTGATTTTTATATGTAATTATGAATATGTGTTTATTTGTTCCTTTATTTAATATCATACATGTATTTATATTTTTTGTAACAGATAATTAAATAAACACGCCCCTGAAGATGCTAAGAAGACTAGCGAAACGTTGGGCCGTAAGTGAAATAACCTCGGTTTATTTACACTAAATAAAAGAGATCAGACAAGCCTATCACAAATAAATTTTCACGAAAGTATTTTTTGATAAGTTATTTTTTAATTGTTATGTTTCTTTATAACAAAATATTTATTCAAAAATAAAGAAAAGTAATTACAGAAAACTTATGATTAATTTTTGTTCTCGCTGAAACCGGTCCGGGTGAACAGTCTCAATTCTTTTTATCCTCTCTTTCCCATTCCGATGTCCCCAGGCTCTCAGCTGCTTTGGCAGTATCGATTATCGATATTTTCTGTTATAAGGGTTAGTACTAAGTTTAAGTGAAGTATGCGGTTTTAATATGTTTCGAGTTCAAGTATTCGGTTATAGGCTAGTCTTCCCTTTTGATTAAGATGCCCTAGGTTGCGGTTTGAGCGACGTGGTAGCAGTGGTGTCTCCAACTGATCAGTTCCGATGGCACTTCCATCTACCCTTGGATTTTCACCTGTATCCACGTTCGGATTTTGGGTGACACGAGAGCCTGTGGCTTTTGACGGCTCAAAAATTTCTAGTGCTGAAGCCCACGGCTTCTGGTAGCCCTTTGCTGTGGTGGTGCGTCGTCGAAGTTGATTAACCTATGCTCTAATAATTCTGCCATTTAAAAGTCTCATATTGTACATGACAACCTCTCTGCTCGATGATTTCTCCAAGAGACCATTTGAAGTGATAGACACCATCTGAAGTTCTGACATATACCTTATCCAAATTTTGGAATTCTCTGGCAGCCACCGTGCTTTATGTCGAATTGCTGCTTCATCTTTGCTATGGCTACTGACATTGGTTTCTCGCTTTTGTCAACGGTTTTAGCTGATCTAATGTTGTACGCATTGGCCTTCCAAATATTATCTCTGCTGGAGATTTATGATCGGGAGTATTTGGATTTGCTGTTGAACGATATAGTTATAGAAATGTGTGCATATTTTCTGTAACCGTTCCTTCTTCTTCCGTCTTTTGAGAGCTCTTTAGAAAGTGTCCACAAATCTTTCAGCCTGGCCATTTGACATTGGATGATATGGGCTCGTGCATTTATTCTCAATGGAGGTTTTACGCATAAAGTCTTCAAAAAATGCGCTTTTAAACTGCGTACCGTTGTCCGACACAAGCGTTGTAGGAAGTCCGAAACGAGAAAATAATTCGCTCAACATTTTCACTGTTTGTTTTGAAGAAATTGATTTCGTTTCAACGATTTCCGGCCACTTAGAAAATGTGTCAATTACTAGTAAAAAGTAATAACCCTTGATTGGGCCGGCATAATCTATATGAACTCGATCCCAAACTTTTGCTGGAGTAGGCTACGGTTGAAGAGGTGTTTTTTCAGGCATTTTTGCAGCAACTGCACAGTGGTCGCAACTGTTAACTATGTATAATCTTTATGTCGCTGTCGATACTTGGATAATAGACGTAGCTTCGTGCGATAGCTTTCGGATCCTCAATGCCTGTGTGACCACGATGAAGCTTCTTTAGTACGCGTGTACAGAAAATTCGCGGAATGACAAGTCTATCGCCGTACATAATGCATTCATCAACATACATTAAATTGTCTTTCCTATTAAAAAACATTTTTGGAGGCCATCCATCTTTAATATACTTTAACACGATGGATAAAAGCTTATCTTTAGATGTCTTGTGCTGTATCATTTTGAATGTTACTGGCAGAGATTTTATGGTGTCTCTGACGGCAGCATTGGCTTCATTTTCTGTTTTTATTGACGCAATGACGAAATCTTCAGGTGCGATATTTGCTCTATTTGTTAAGCGTGACAATACATCTGCGTATCCAAAACTATTCGTGCTAACGAAATTAATTTCGAAATCGTACGCAAGAAGTTGAAGTGCCCATCTCTGGAGTTGTTGTTGTTGTTGTAGCAGCATACAAATTCCCCAAAGACTTTTTGGGGAGTGTTGCTGGAGTGACAGTCCTTGGCCTTCCGGTTACGTAGACCCGACTGTCGTGGGAACGCCATCTCTGGAGTCGATTGGCTTGGTGTACTGCGATACCATTTTTGCGCCCGAAAATTGCTAATAAAGGTTTGTGGTAAGTGTGAAGCTTGAATCGCCGTCCGTATATCATTTTGTGAAACTTCTTAGTCGCAAATACGAGAGCTAAAGCTTCTTTTTCAACTTGACTATACACTTGCTCAGCGGGTGTCAATGATCGCGCAGCGTGGCAAACGGCTTTTACGGTGCCATCAGGGTATTCGTGTAAAATACATGCGCCAAGACCGTATCCGGATGCATCAGCCGCTGCTATGATTTGGAGCTGCGGATCATAATGTGCCAAGGTAAGGTCCGTTAAAAGAATGTCCTTTCAATTTTGAAACGATCGCTGGTGCTTCGCTGTCCATGTCCATGAAACGTTGGATTTTAAAAGTTCATCTCACGGACCTCTATGTTGTCGCGTATTACTAACAAACTTGCCGAGAAACGATCGCAGTTCCGTGACATCGTCGGCTGCGGCATATTGGTGATGGCTTGTATACGTTCGGGATTTGGCTTAAGGCCATGCTGATTTATGACATAGCCAAGGTAGCTTAGGCCCTGTCTCCACAGGAAAACACTGATGTCGTGGTAACCATGTCACAAAATATATTTCCAATGGAGACCGCCTATTTCTTATGGGCTGCAATATATGTCAGCGCTTATTGTTGGACATCTATTGCAGGCAATTTGATAGTTCGACAGCCATATTTTCATTTGAAAGAAAGCGTGCTGGTGGTAACATCGATGAAATTTTGATATGTCCCCTATTGGATTATTTATGATTACGTTTTAGAAAATTACTCAGCAAGTTTTTTAAAGACTTAAATGGCTTTAAACACCGAAATTGAGAGAATGTTTTCTGGTGGCGTCATGCGGCAAATGCTTATTTCAAGACATCAAAGTGTCTACACACAAACACTTGCAATCATATTGCTCGTCAAAATGACAGTTGTTAGGCCATCGGTGTTTGCCTGTGGAGTTCTGCGGTTACGGATGTTTTGTAAAATTTGCACTTCTCATATTTCAACTTAAATCCGTATTCTTTTATTCTTTTTAGTACCGTGTGAAGATTTCTAATATTTATGCTCAATTTGGTTATTGCCGGATACAAAAATGTCGTCAATATAGGCTGCTACCCTTGGTATGTCTAAAAGTATCTGGTCCATGATCTGTTGGAATATGGCCGGAAATGTTTTAACGCCAAATAGCTTTCGGTTGTACCGGAACAATCCGATATGTGTGTTTATTGTAAGTAAGTGCTTTGAAGCGTCATCTACTTCGATTTGTAAAAAAGCATCCGATAAATGAAAATGGCTGAAGTATTTTGAATTTGCCAATTTCGAAAATATGTCTTCAGGTAAAGGCAAGGGATATTGATGTGATTCGAGACGCTCGTTCAGTCCAGTTGAAAAATCTGAGCTCAGTCGTATGCCGCCGGTTGCTTTTTTTATGACAACAATGGGTGCTGCCCAATCCGAGTAAGTAACAGGTGATATGATCTCGCAATCCTGTAGACGTTGTAATTCCGTTTCAACGAGCTGTTGCATGGCGTAAGCAACTGGACTTTTTGGTCTGAAAACTGGCTGAACATTGGGCTTCGTCTGCAATACGGCCTTCGTCGTGTTGCAGAGTCCCATCTTGCCATCGAACACATCTGGAAAAGATAACTTCAATTGAGCACTGCAAGTTTTAATTGCTGATTTATCAACACTCCCCTGAAAATTCTGTACTTGATTGCAGACTGAATTTATTGGCTGATCCTTTAAATTAAAAGCATCCATCCAATCAAGTCCCTTAACGTTGAGATCGGATCCGGATGACACACGACAAGTAAGCGATTTTTCTTCTCCTTGAAAGCTAACTGAGCATGTGAATTGGGAAGTGAGGGGCAGCTTGCCTGTTGCACTACGTGCTGATCGGTCGACTGCCTCTGTTTCCTCAATGTTGAAAGTGTCGAACGTATGCTTTGATATAATTGTAATATCAGACCCCGTGTCGAACTGAAGTCGAATGGGTACGCCATTGATACGAACATTGATGTATTTGCGCTGGCATTGTACTTGGTTTGTCACAAAAATTCCGTTTGACTCTACGAGTTGTTTGTGATGTTGTTTGCGTTTTTTCTGCGTGACGCTTGTTTTGTTTTGTTATTGTGTCCCATTTGTCGTATATATTTTGTTGTTACTATTGCGTGTGCAATAGCCCTCTTTATGCCCGGTTTTTGAACAATCGCCACATTTATGGCTTTTGTAGGGACAGAAACGTGCATAGTGAAAATCCAACGCAATTCCAGCATGGAGTTTTTGGTACTTTCCTCTCCTTTTTCTGCTTTGTATTTGCTTTGACCTTGCTGACGGGCACGCTCTGTTGATTTTCGATGAGTGCAGTATCAGCTTTGAGGTTCAGCATTCGTTGGCATTCCCTTGACAATGAGTCCAGTGTGATAGTTGTATTTTCGCCATCTAACTTGTTTAGCATCTTTGTGCGAATTTCAAAAACCGATGGGGATTTGAGACCCATAAAAAAATTAAGCACTTGAATTGATCTATTGCTAGATTGTTTAAATAGAAAAGCTCACATTGTTTATTTACAACGCCTGCGTATGTAATGAAATCTACATTCGGATCTTTGTTGATCTGCAAGCAATTGTATCGCATGTTGAATTGTGATGCCTGCATCCCGAAAAGTTGCTTAAGCAGTGACACCGTTTCGGCAAAAGTTTTGTCCCGTGGATGTTTTGGAAGTATGTAATTGACGTATTTGTGATGCACTAAGGTGTTCATTTTCCTAAGAAGTAGTGTTGGAAAACTATCGATAGTGTATACATTCGATTGTTTCGATAGTGATAGTGCAAAATATTCGATACTATCGATAGCTTTCTTACATATGTTGAGATATAACACTAATGCCCGGTTTTACCAACCAATTTCAAAATGTATCAAACTTAAAATTTAAAATAGCACAATCTCCTAAAAAAATGTGTAATTTAAAATTTTAACGGCCCGACAAATTTAAAATTGATTGGTAAAACTGGGCAAAACATTTTGTAAATATGCAAATTTGAATCCGTTTTTTATGGTCCTAAAAAATTTGGCAAGTTATATGACAGATTCTATCGCCTATAAATTTCTTCGTTTCTTCTTTTACTATATAAGACAACAACAGCCAGGAAAAAATCTTATTCTTAAATAACCCATTTGGTAACTACAAAAGCCATAAAGATTATTTGTGTACACAAAAATAACTTGTAAAAAACAAAATGAGATCGTGTATGTATTTCAATAACACATTTTATAACAAAAACCATGAAGAACATATTTACAAACAAAGGAGTTCACAACATACATATATATGTAGGCATGTGCATCTTTTATATGTAGTCCAATTCCAACAATGTGAACAACATAAAACTATCGATAGTGTTTAGAAAAATTCGATAGTGGCGACAAAATGAAACCATCGATACTATTGATAGCCCCATCGATAGTTTTCCATTACTACTAAGAAGTAGCCGCGTCTTTGCGGCATTGTCCAATTTATTTGCATCATGCTCAAACTCAGTCAGTTCGGCAAAAGCAGTAATGTGAGCAATAGATAGTAGTTGTGTTTGTTTATAAATTATCCAGTAACTTGCCAGCAACTCTCCAGTAACTTTATTTCTAAGAATTCGCTCTTATAGAAAAAATTTGCCAAAAAGTACGCGAGCGCTATTCCAGTAATAATTTGGGAGTTTCATGAACAGCTGATAAATTGGTTGTTTATTCGCAGCAAATTCCTAATAAAACAATATATTTTATATTTAAATAGGTTTATTTTGTGAAATTCAACAATAAAAACCCACAAACAGTTTCCTTATTAGTTTAAATTTCATCCAGCAACATGCGATCAGCTATTTTTCGTACTGGCAAATTCTTACAAGTAAAAATGTATCCAGTAAAAACTTGGAACTGCAACTGTAATTTTTCGCTCTCTCAATTTCCCCTGCTTTGTAAGTTTTTGCGTACGAAAATGCCAAACATGAAGATTCGTAAAAACTTTTAGTGGATATTACTGGAAATGGGTAAACAAACGCAACTAGTGTTAATAAATTATGCAATAAAAAAATTTACAAAAATCACATAACCGTTTTTGTTGGCGCAGCGACGATATGTATTTGACAGGTTTCAATGAAATTTGGCAATTAAGGATTTTCGTCGTCACTGCATTCGAATATTAAATCAAATTTCCAAAATTCAAAACAGCAGATACAATATGGCGGAAGATATCTTAAAAAATGTATAGATAGTTATAAAGCTTGGTATCCAGAGATTTTCGACGTCACTGGTTTCGAAATTGATATTAAATCTAAAAAAATCAAAATGGCTGATCCAGTATGGCGGACGATTTCCTCAAAAATGTGTAGATTGTTATGAAGCTTGGTATTCAGAGATTTTTGTCATCACTGATTTCGAAATTGATATTATATTTTCAAAAATTGAGGTACCATTACAAAGCATAGTGGACCATATTGTTGATAGGATCATTCGAGCGCACCCACAAAGTTTTGAAAGTCGGACTGAAAACAAAAACAACACTCATATGACAGCTATTTACAAATTTACAAAAATTCAACAACTGTGAAGGAAATATGATCGACGAACGAAAAATGACACTGAAGATGGCACAACGCCGAAACCGGTTTTTCTCCAAACCAAATTTGACAAGGGATGACGGAAAATCGTTCCACAATACATCATATTTTATTTACTTTGAAAGTTATTAATTAAACGCCGCTAGAGAAGGCAAATCGCCCACTGTGCGCTGTGGTGTAGTGGTCAGCAGTGCGTGCTTCCACTCTGCAGTGCCTTGGTTCAAACCCTCGTCATAGCAACATCGCAAAGAAATATAGAAAAAAGGTTTGGCAAATCTCCGAGTGTATTTCTGCCATGAAAAACAGCTTCTCCTCAAAATACAATCACCGTTCGGAGTCGGTGTAAAACTGTAGGTCCCTCCACTTTGTGTGACAACATCAAAGCGCACGCCACAAATCTCAGGAGAAGCTCGGCCAAACACTTACATATGTTTAAACGCCAATCTATTATTATTATTATTATTATTATTATTATTATTATTATTATTATTATTATTATTATTATTATTATTATTATTATATTAAAAAGAGATAAAAGATTTTTTATTAAAAGTCTTAAAAAATATTTTAATTTTTGTTTCGAAAGGTTATAAACTAGAAACTTGTATTATTTCATTTTACATGCGCAGAGGTGTACAAAAGAAACATCGATAGTGGCCATCAACCATCGATGTTTAGAAAAAATGCAAAAACATCGATGCATCGATAGTGGCACGATGTTTTCTCCACCTCTAGTGCACTGGACGCACCATTAACTAAAACAAAAATCTGGTGACATCAACCAATAAAATAAGTTAACCCTTTGTCTACCGGCGGGATCCAATCGACCAAAATGAGATGTTATTGTGTTCCCATTATCAGCTTTTGATTTCCGTAAATCCTTTACTTTGCTTATTTTCATGTAGTCTATACTTTTTTGTTTTGATCATGTTATTTTTTTAAATAGTTGGTACTGCTATTGTAAATGTAGCGGGATCTACCAGGCCGGGTCCGTTGGACCCACATTATTACTTACATAGGGATAGGGAACATCTATAAGAATCTTCCATACCATATGGGGAAATATTATAATATATATTCGTATCTAAAGGTAGTAGCAATAATTTTACGATTGTAGAAGTATTAAACTGTAGGGAGCTAAAAAAATAATAATAAAAACAGATAATTTCGTTTTTTATAAAATATGACTAGGTAAGAATGTTACTCATACGCCATGTATGTATGTACTATTAATGATATCATAGGCATAACTCTTTGTGTGGAGACCCTTCCTATCATGACGCATTTTCATTTGACCGTTTGCAACCTTATTTATCAATCAAGTCAATTATTTGGGAATCCATCTTGATCTCAGGTTTTCGTGGAAATTGCATATTAAAGCGAAAAAAGTCAACTTGCATTAAAAACATTAAGAATGTACTGGCTGCTTGCTGCAAAATCTGAGCTGAGTTTAGAAAACAAAATCCTTCTGCACAAAGTTATGCTGAAGCCGGTTTGGACATACGCTATGCAACTATGGGGTACTGCGAGTAACTCAAACAGAAATACTACAGCGGTATCAAAATAAGGCCCAAAAAGTATTGTTAATGCTCCTTGGTATGTCACCAACTATGCCACTCAGCAAGACCTCAAATTCCATTTGTCAGGGAAGAAATCATCAGATTGACTCAGTGATAATACGATCTTTTTTTGTTGTTACTATCATAACAAGTTTTAATAATTATGTATATAAAATAATTACATTATCATTCCAACAAGTTTTTATTTTGATCTAAGAAGACTAGCAAGTTAACCGAATCGGGGGCCAAACCCGATCTTTTCGCCGTTACAATAATTCCTGCCGTAGAGAAGAGTCTTTCGTGTTCGGAGGAAAAGTTATTTCAGTGAGATCCACGGATGTTACTTCTAAGCCAGAGGAAAGCTGGACCATTTCAACTTCCAGAAAAAAAAAGAAAAAAAAAAAAAGTTCGTGTCTGAAGTCTTTCGTTAACTTTATTAGCATACATTATTATCTTTCAGTTCGTTTTTGATTAACATTACTATTCCACAGTTCCACAGGGTTTAGTTTTTATATAATTCCCAATGAGAACGTTCTCGTCATTTTTGTTCTCATTTTGGTTTTGGTTTTGACGCGTTCTTGGGAACAAAACTACGACAATGACATTTAGTTTCGATCATACATTTTGTTCTCGGTCCCTGTTTTAAAATATTAATATTTAATATTCTTTAAAATATACATATGTACATACATACATATGTACACATGCATGTATGTATATGCATTAACAAAAATTAGAAGTTTGAATTTAAGTACAGAAATTAATGTTTTAATTTACTTTTCTTGTCTCCGTCTACTCAGGCAAGCGGTTAGGTGTACATAGTCGCGTACATTCTAGACATACAAAAAATAATTATAAAAAAAAAAATTTCTG
>NW_016158447.1:0-49973 GCF_001687245.7 Rhagoletis zephyria
AAAAGATGTTAACCTTAAGATTTTACGACGGTTAACACGTCTTGTGAAACCCCTAATAGTAAGTATGTATGTATAGTATACATATATTCATGTAATTAATAAACTTAATGACTAATCAGGGACTCGTTTATGCGTTGCCACGTCTATGCACTTAAACACCTAGAAAGAATTTAAATTTATGGTAGTATAGTAAGGGTTCAACTCCTCTGCTCGACATCAATCCACATAATCTCCAAAATTCATCTTCTTCCGCTCATCTTATTCTTCTCATCATCTTCGCGCTTGGCACTTCGGTCTGAGCAATGAAATTTTTTTTGTTACACATGACTTATTCTTATACATTTTTTTTTAATTTTATTAAATTTTTTGTTGCCAACTTTTTTTCAATTTTTGTTTTTGCTTTTGCCAATTTCAAGTACAATGTACAATTTTATTGCTCTACCAATGCTCTCGCGCTTTACCACTTAGGCTCACCAGTGCCGTAGTTGGCGCCACCTGCGCGTTCCAAGGCATCACGGAAAAGTTCAATGTCCAGTTCATCATCCACGCCCGCATATAACTCGACAGCAAAATTCTGTTTCGAATAAAATAAAACAGGCATATTATATAGACAGGCTTGTTCATACATACATATATGTATGTAAGTACATATGTACATACACACATATGGTATTGAAAAAACAGTTGCACATTTAGTGATAAATAAAAGTACAGTCAGCCATTGGGTGCACCATAACAGCTTTTCAACGACATACATATGTATGTACATTAGACTGCATCACTCCCTATACAAAACAAAAAAATCGGTACTGTTTTTCCATTGGAATTATAAAATCTATTATATTTTAAGACGTCCATAAAAATATTTCGAAAAAATATTANACGAGCTGGACCGATTTGAAAATATCTCCAAAAAAGGAATAAAAATAGTTTCTTAAGGAATTAAAAAAAAAAAAATCCCCTCAAATAACTAAACGGTTAAAGCTTAAAAAATTTGCATAAAAATATTTTTAAAAAATTTTCAACGGAATCTTAATAATGAGATTTTTGATGCTGTTTTTTTTTAACATTTTTCAAGGATTGGTATAAGGAAAACTTGAATAACTGAATCCACTCATCTCATTTAGACTTGTGAGGTATCATTGGAAAGGTATTTTCTCGCCCTTTTTATTTCTTTGCTAATAAACTCATTCAAAGGATGAAAGAGAAAGGTCGGTTGAACGAACATCATTCAAAGTTGAATTAAGATGTGTTGGTATTTGAAAAAAATAAAATAAAATTGGGTCACGAATAACTCTTTTTTGCACATAAATAAAAATAGTGGGAAAATACCTTTCTACCGAGATCCCATAAGTCTAAATCCAGGCTCAGTTATTTAAGTTTTTGTAAATCAACTTTGAAAAAAGTAAAAAACAGCATAAAAGATCTCATTATTACGATTCCGTTGAAAAGAATTTTAAATATTTCTATGCAGATTTTTTAAGCCTAATCAGCTTTCTCATCTGAGGGGAAGTTTTTCAAAAACTTCTTTAAGAAACTATTTTTATTCATAAAAACTATATTTTGGAGGTATTTTCAAATCGGTCCAGCTCACGTAAATCTTAATGTTTTACCGAAATATTTTGGTGGACGTCTTAAAATATAATAGATTTTGTAATCCTCGGCGGAAAAACCGCAACTTTTTTTGGTAGATGCAGTCTAATGTATGTACACATCACGGTATTGAAATTGAACACTTACACTTAGCACCTCACGCACGAGCGCTTTATCTGTGGACATTTTGGCACGTGGTAATACGCCGACATACTGGCCGATCCACGTCAGGAAGACGAATTTCTGTCGTTTGGACATCTCATCGCCCATTTGTATGCGGATGTAACCGAATGCGCGGTCGTTATCACCAAATTGCTCGCGGAATTCGGTGAAACCCTGACCGCGTGCAGTACAAGTAACGGTGGGTCCATGAAACTTGAAAACGGCCCTAAGAGAAGGACGTGCAATTTGTTATTTGTCGAAAAATAACTACTTATATAAAAAATTTGTAAATTGAAAAACTTACCATTCGGTATCTGTTTGATCGGATCGAACATCTTCGTAGGCCTCACGAATGGCATCTTTGTCGAGTTCCGTGGGTGAGAACATCTAAAAGTTAAAATGAAGAAGGAATAATATTTGGCAATGACAAAATATTTCCTCTATGTTCAGCGTATAAGGTGCACGTGCTGCCTCTGGTAGCGAAATTTATTTACAGCGGTTCTCTGCTTCAGTATAAAATAGAAAATGAAATAAACTCGTTAGATAAAAAAAAAATCAAATAAAAATAAAATATAATATGGACAACGCCCCCAAACATATTATGTTAAGTCTGACTAAGTCTAAGGTGACTTAGCATGGTATGGTTTGTAGGCGTCGATATGTATATATTGATACTACATGCCTAACTATTTCGATACGTACATAGTTTCTATAACATAAATAATACTCGAAACATAACTTTATAAATTTACATACACAAATATAAATATTTCAGAAGCAAATTTATTGTATGTTAATGTACAAATGTAATTAAATTGTTAAAAGTTTAAAAACATCTACAACAGTTCCCTGAAATCTAAATACCTCATTTCTGTATGTCATAATTCCGCGATCAGACTGGGACACGTTACTTGCAATTATTTTGGGATTAGGTTAAGGTTAGTCAAATAAGCTTTTATTATAAATATAGTCAATCATTTTTGCTTCTTATAAACTATATTGTAAAATAGTAACGGTCTATATAGATCATCATTCGATATCGATTTAGTGAAGCTTTTTTTTGGATTGAGTGCTCAAATTAGTAGAAATAAATATGCTAAAATTTGTTGGATAGAATCAAATTTGCAACTTTTTAAACCATGAAGTTTTTAGTATTGGTACTTACTTTGCACTGGTGTCGAGTATAACAAATGTTTCAAATGAAAAATATCTATACGTACCATTCATTACAAAAGTTCGAGATGCCTTTTACAGAAGGCTCTACATTTATGCAGATTGGCCTTTATGAACGTTAAAAAAAAATATATATATATATTATGGAATATGTGTTGGCGTGTACTGTGGTGAAAAGGAAAATTGATGGAAAAGAAATACCGGTTGATGCACTACATTACATCAGATCGGTTCCAATATGAAATAAAAGTACTTGTAATTATTCATCTCGTTTTCCCTCTATGTATTTTACATAGGCATGTACATATGTAAGTATGGAGTTCACATGCGTGCATATGTATGTCGATAATATATCGTCGTTTAAAGTACAAAACCGCGTATCGTCATTCTGCAAAACCGCGTAACTAATTTTATTTTTTAATATGTACTTTTCTTTTGGGTTTGTGTGGATTATGTGATTTATGCACATGTACATACATATGTATGTAAGAATGTATGCATGCTCTCACAAAATATATTTAAACATTATTTACACATCATTTTTTTTATACATTTGTATTTATGTACATACATACTATGTATGTTTGTGGATCGATATGAATAAATTCACACATGTTTATACATACATACCCTTGTCGTCAGCCGATTAAGTTAAGTGACATTTTCACCCGTTTTGGCTATTTTTCTTTTCTCTATTTAATGTTTATATTTTTGTATAAAAGTTTAGCATATCACATAACCAGCCCCACATGAATCCACATTTCAAACTTCGTACAAAATAAAAAATAAAAATAAACAAACTTTAACAATTACACGCAAAAATTTTAAACTTTTTTTTTAATTTTAAGAAAAATTTAAGGTATGCAGAAAATCGCGTTGATTTTTGATAATGTTTTTGACTGACGGTTTTCTAGCGTTTTAAAATTTACACTTTAACCTACTAAAATTTAATGCGCTGTAAAACTGCATACCTAAAATTTTTAATAAAAATTTAAAATTGTTGGGTGTAATTATTAAAGTTTCTTTAATTTCTATAATTCTTGGAAGAAGTTTAAAATGTTAATTTATGCGATGCTGGTTATGTAAAGTGCCAGACTTTTATAAAAAAAAAATATAAACATTAAGTAAACAAAACAAAAAAATAACCAAAAGTGGTCAAAATGTCACTTAACTTAATCAGCTGACCACAAGTGTATGTATGCACATATGTAACTACACATGAAAGAGCGTGTTTACACATATTTTAATCATCTGACTCATAGCCGTTGCCGGTTCACTTCTTTTCGCTTCAGTGCAACCATCGAATTCAAGAAATTCTTTAGTGCTTTCCTTTCTTTAAGCATTTCCTGCGCACATTTCAGTTTTTATAGAATTTTTTTTCTTCAAATAAATGCTAAGATTTTATATTACATGTGATGATTAAAATTATCACATATGTACGCACATATGTATGTATGTATGTATGTATCTCCATATAGCTCGATGGCTGAAAGAACCTATAAAGTGGCCAACTCTGATTTAAATAAACAAAAATACTTAATAATTTTGTACAAAAAATTGGTACTTCACTTTGGACAGAGAGTGATTGCATTACAAGTATTGTTTTAGTGGCCAAACAAAGTGAAAACGAATGAGGTTGCATAGAAGACAAATTTAATTTTTACGGAACACATTTTAGAGAAGTTTGAAATTTTAGGTGAAACTCTGTAGAATTTTTGCGCAAACTCTGAACTTCGGATTGATATGCCTGTAGTTAGATAATTAGCTATACTTTTATAAAGATATAATAAACGAAAAGGAAATCAACCAAAACTTGCTAAATTGTCGTGTCCAAATTTATATTTTTACCTTAGAAGGCCTGTTGGAAAAGTTCTTCTAAAGCAGTTTCTTTCATTAAAAAACTAATACTTCTTCAAGGTATTTTTTAAGATCCTTATCAAATATGTTTTATTCCAACTCAAAGTGGATAATATATAATAAGAAGTGCTTTCTAGTGCTTTCTTGTAGGTAAGCACTCGGTTCAGTCCTTCTTAGGCACTCCTTTCAGAATGGTTTAACTTAAGAAGGCCTACCTGTATTATCTTTTCGTTTCCTGTATATCTACAGCTAATCCACAACATTTACATATACATACATAGTTAGGTATGTACATATGTATGTATGTTAAAATCCAAAGTGCTCATCGCCAAACGCTTTCATTTCATTTTAACGGTTAATTTATTAAATTATGTAGTTCGAATTCAATGTAAAGCCAAAACAAATTATGTATTTCAGAAACATCAAAACTTACACTAATTTTGCAAAGTAAATGAAAGTGAAATGATACTCTGGAATCTAACTTTAAATCGAAAGCGAAAAAGATGTAAAAGTCGAAAAAAAAAAAAATCATTTGCACAACGACGAATGGTCGAACGAACGAACTCATCTGAAATAAAGAAGCGCGATAGGCAGGCAGTGTGCGGCAAACGGGGGAAATGGACATTATTGGGCTTAACTGTATGAGCAACACACAAGCAGACAGACAGTAGCTGCCAGAAGTCATGCAACTACTGAACACTAATTTCGTTTTGTTTAGCCGCTCGTCTCGAAATCGCAAGTGTGTAAAGCAAAGTAGTTTAGTAATTTGCCATTAATCAACAGGGAATGCATCTGCATAAATTTAACGATCAGCTTTGTAGAGGAAATATGTAAATACATACATATGCATACATACATATGTATGAATAAGCATTCGTATTTATTTATAGCGGATACAATATTTTTGTTGGCTAAAATGAGTGTATTGAATGTTGAAAAGGCTTGCAATTTTATTGTTTCTCATTTTTATGATTTTATTTGCCTTTTATTTATTTTTATTTATTACAAAAGTTTTCGTTTGTACATTTCTTTTTATTTGAATTCTGCTGACTTGCATTACTTTTATGGCGCTGTTAGATTGGAATTTGCTTTATTGCTACTTTTGTTACTTTTTTGTATAGGTACATATGTATGTATGTTTGATGCAACGCGTTTAAGTGCTCTTGTATGCATGTATGTTCACATGTGTGCATTTTATTAATGAGTTTCGTAAATTTTTGCCCATATGCGGTAAAAATGAACGCCGGCCGTCGTAGAACCCATTTAACGAGCGTTCGCCGTGCCGCGCCGCGCACATGCCACAGCCGCATCAGCCGCATCACTCGCGTGCACTTAGTAACTTCCTCACACCGCACTGTGCGCTATTACCTAACTAAAATCACTCATGAGTATGTACAGGTATGTATGTGCATATGCACACACATACATATGCATTTATAGATGTATGAAGGTATGCATAGGCGGCAAATGGACTCATCATCCATTGAATGCGATTTGAGTATGCGCCGCAAGGTTATTAATAAATTTCAAGTTTAAAATCAGCGTAGGAAATGCACGACGAGTGCTGCGTGTGAGCTGCGTGCGAGTTGGCGGTCGGTCGGTCGGTCGTGTTGTTATGAAGTAGCTTCAACGTAGACGTTGCAGTCGGCGTCACCACTGTCGTTGCACCCACCCAGGCGATGCGTCGCTTCACTCATCATGAAGGTGAGAGTGAAAAAATACTTTACGTATGTATGTTCATAGTATGTATGTATGTAGGTATGTGCGTACAGTGGACTTCCAGTATAACGAACTTTCGGAATAAGAAATTTATCTCATTCATGTTTATATATCACGAACGCATAGGATTTTTATTATTCGACATAACGAATGCTATTTATGTTTTTTAGCAGAAATTTCGCGTTATTTTCAAAAGCAAAGGTTTCGTTAAGTCAATGGTTGTTTAACTGCACTAAATATTGTAGTTTGTTTTAATATGAAGTTACTTTTGGTATTTGAGAGATTTGCAAAAAATCGCAGTGAAGAAGAGCTTGGAAACTATTAAAAGCGCAAAGGCGAATTGAAGACTTTTTCTGTAGAAAATAAATACATAAAATGTTCAAATTTTGTTGTTGTTGAATTAAAGACAATACATAAGTTTTTAAACTGAATGCATTTAGTTATTTAATTGACTATTATATATATAAAAAAAAAACACTCGATTTAACGAATTTTTCGATATTTCGAATTAGACGAACAACATAAGATTCGTTATATTGGACGTCCACTGTATAAGCAATGGGGGTGCAGTTAGCTAAATGCGGCGTATAAAAGTATAGACATACATATTTTGTAGAACTTACAAAGTAAGGAGAAGGAAGGAACTGCTAACAAATACATACATATGTACATACATGCGTACTAACATATACTATTTTATATATGAACAAATGTACTTATACTTATCTAAAAATAAACTTTATCCCCCTTTTAATACTGAAGGAAGGAAATAATTTATAGTGCTGTAATGCAGCTGCAGTCTTGGTAAACTTACTGAAGAAATTGTCAAAAATTTTTAGTGGACCTTGATACTTAAGCATGAAGCAGAACTCGTATATAATATTAATGTTTTGATACTTAGGTTTCTTTTTAAATTGTTACGTCATTTGGTTTCAACATTTTTTTAGAATTTATTTCTTTTTTTTTTTGAAATATGTACATACATCAGGGGCGTTGTCCGGTCTTCAGCGCCAGCTAGCCAGAAAATAAATAATTTTTTTGCCATTCTGTTTAACAAAACAACTATAGCAGAATTCAACTAAAAATTATATTAATAATTATTTCCAACGAAAAAATTCAATTGCTCCCACATTAACATACGAAAAAATAAGAAAAATGTCGTCAGTGATGAAAGATTTGAAAATGTCTTTCTAAAAGTGTTGTGGGAAAAAAGTGAGGGAAAACTAATAGCGTTTTCTTTTCTCAGCATCTCCACATACGCATATTGCGTAGCCTTTCTTTAAAATGTTGCACTCTGATAATGTTGCCATATAAGAAGGCACAATTTTTTGCAAGAAAAGAAAACACCATTAAATATTATCGAAAGTTTCTAATTTTTTCCGTAAATGCCCTTGTATTTTCAATGTCCGAGTTAATTAATTTGGTAAACAAGTTAAGATAGTCTGCTCTCTAAAAAAATATTAAACATAAAATCACCAAAAAAAAAAAATCTGCGGTAAAAAATTGTTCGATCCGCTAGGTCATATAAAAATACATATTTTTATATGCATAACTTGAGAATTTTAGGGTATTAGACAAATTTTAAACACTTCTAGTAATTTAGGGAGTTTTTCGGTCAGTGCTAGGACATTTTTTAAATCACTTGAACATTTTTTTTTCACTGTTGCACAGTGCAATTCAAATAAAATATGAAGATAATTATTATCAGCCTTATCATGAGTTTCATTTTCCACAAACCGGTTCACTTTTCACTTATGATTTCCATGTATTTACTATAGGCGGAATAGAAATTTTCGGGCGAAATTTTTTCGGGTGAAACTCAGGATAAGGCAGTATATGTTTATGTCACATTCTTATTATTCAAAAAACATGTTTATTTTGAGCATATTCTGTTAAAAAAAATGTTTAAAGTCAACTAAACATATTTGACATTCGTTTGAAAGTAAAATGAAAATAATATAGTTACCATCGCTTTGGTGATTGCCGCGTTTTCTTGTCAGTAACAGTTAACTTTGAAAATGGCCACCACTACTTCATTAGCTGTGTGTGATTTGTACGTTCTAAATGTCGTCGTGTAACAACCTGACAGCCGCAGCATTACGATCAATGCTTCATGGCTGCAGAATTGTCCAGCTAGGACAACTTTTACAGGTACATCAGTATACATACATACATATGTATAAAACTGCATATGTATGTTTATCTGCATGTATACCCTACAAGACATTGCTGAGCACTTTAGGCAAAAATTCTCACACATTTACACTTTTGTTTTTGTAGTACGGCATAAATGAGTAGTTTGACTATTAGTACTGAGGACTTTCTGATGACAACATTGAGGGGAAAGTACTCAATTTTTTCCCATGGCCTGAACGAAAATGAGGACTTTGATAAGCACTTTTGTGATTAGGAGTAATGATAATATGAGTACTCATATGATACTCAGCTGTCTTGTAGGGTATATATGTACAAATATATTAACGAATGCAACTGCTACAACAACCAGCAATTGCTCTTGGCTTCGCCACTATAAGATGGCCACCTTGGCTGCCGCATTCACATTTCACATTTCACATTTCAACGCATCGAAATTTTTCAGTTAAATACTTTCACCTCAGACACATTTGCACCGGCTGCTGAGCGTTGTCCGTCTGTTGATAACCGTAGTGCTACCGATCGTACTACTTAGTTGCCGGTTGACTTGTGCTGCTCGAAACGCGTACATATCTCTATTTTCGATTCTCTGCGCGTGATGCGCTTGATTTGTAAAATCCGTTTAAAGCTTGAATGAAATTTACTCACTTGCGAGTTTTGCGGCTTTTTGCATTTCTTGCAAACGTTTATCATTGTAATCAAGCTGGACCACGGCGGTACATACATATGTATATTAGGGTGGTCCAAAATAAGTAAAGTTCGAATTTTAATGATCTCACCCCTAGGATTGTTCTATATCGAAAAAAATATACCCTAATTTTTTATTTTGAAATCAATAAAGTATTTATGGGTCGCTCAAAACTCTGGTTCTCTTCTGGAGACTTACAACAACAATACCCAATTTGTTAATTAACAATTTTTTTTTTTGTTTTGGTTGTTTGTGTTTCCGACAGGGTAGGAGTGTGATGTAATGTGGAACGATTTGCCGTCATCCCTTGTCAAATTTGGTTTGGGGACAAACCATTTGGTTTCACCAAATTTGACAAGGGATGACGGCAAATCGTTCCACAGTACATATTTTTTGTATACTAAAGATTTTTTACTTATCCTACATTGCATTTTTTGGCATTTTCTGAGGGTTTACCGGACCTATAAATATAGTTACTATGAAAAAGGTGGTGAAATAAATAATTGGGTATTATTATTGAGAATCTCTTGAAGAGAAACAAAGAAGTTTTCCGATCGAAAAATTTTGACTTTCAAGAATTCTATACCATTTATACGAAAAGTGTTTTTTCCCCATTCTACATAGGAAACTTTGAGCGCTTTGAGCGACCTCTAAATATTTTTTGATTTTAAAATAAAAAAATAGGGAAATCGCATTGTGCTAAAAAATCAACGCAAATTTCTAGCGCCTTGAAATTTGCACTTTATCCCACCAAAATTTTAGATATGTATATACCTATACATAAATCTTCATACCTACAATTTTTATAAAAATTCTCTATAAAAAGTTTACAATTTTTCGGTCCAATTGGTATAGTTTGTAATTTTTGTACAAAGTTTTAAATGTGGTTATATAATGCGATAGATTTTTATAAAAAAAAAAAAATAATAAACATTAAATAAACAAATCTGATCAAAATGTCACTTAGCTCAATCAGCTCGCCGCAAGGGAACTTATGTACATGTATGTATGTATGTACATTTACGTGTGAGCTTTGTGCGCTTTGATCAATTCCATTTACGGGCATCTAATCTTGGATACAATTTTCTTAAAAGTGCGCTTGATTTTCAAGCCGTGTAGATACATACATACATATGTATGTATGTATGTATTTATATATTTACATGTTTCTTTGTTTTTTTTTTTTGGAAAGTAAAAAAGGAGAAAGCTTCAGTAATGTCTCGTAGGCGTGTAAGCGTCATTGTTGTAGGAGGATAACAATTCCCATCGATACTATATCCACTTCTGCACACACATTAAACAAATTTTGGCTATGAAAAGAATCTCTTTGAGCAGCGCTAGACGAAACTATGTTGTAGAAAAGGTGAATCACTTTCCTCCCAGTTCTTCGATCTGACGTTTTAAAAAGAAATATTTTTTCCGTCTATCTAGCGAAATCAACTACAGTTTCGTTACTTTGACCACCCTTCTGTATCATTTGTATGCCACTTCACATTGGAGGGAAGCTATTTGACCAGTTGCCCGCACCAGAAAAGCTTAATTGCCTCAGCTAATTGACCTGTTTGAACATAGTCTAACTTCTCAATGTGTAAGCATTCCGAAATCAAAACCGAAACAGTCTAGTACCGTTTTTGTGTATGTATTGTGTACGTGTATTATGCCTTGAGGTCTCCAGGATAGAAACAGAGTTTGCCGATTTTAAAATATTAATTTTCAAGGATTCTCCATCATTTCTACTAAAAAATTTTATTTTTTTCGCGTATAAAATACCTGCAAGACTCTGAGCGCTTTTAGCGACCGCTATATATTTTTTGATTTCCAAACAAGCCAGGATATATTTTTTCGATATACATAGAACAATCCTAGGGGGTGAGAGCATTCAAATTCCGACTTTAATTTCTTTGGATAACCCTACTGTATAAATATACCATTTACATATGAGTAGAGAATCTCAGGAGTGATGAGAACCAACAAAACTACATAATGTTCTTATCAAAATTTATTAAAAAAGGTCGCGTAGGAAATGTACATATCGAGGGCTTATATTATGATTTAGAATTCAACCTAAGACTTGACTGCCATCGATATCCTTATAAATAGCTGATTAGTAAAATTTACTCGTAGATCGCAAAGTTAGAATTAACATCAGTGATGGCATCTAAGATCCAGATGGTTTCTAAATAATATCGGAAACAAATTTTTGTGGAAATCGCATATAGAGGGTATTGATGGATGTATGGATGTATATGTACATATGTATGTATATGGAAAAATCGCAAGTCAACCGAATCATCACTGCGAACCAAAAATTGAATTTTCAATACATACCCATGTGTGTATATTAAGGTGCAACATTCTTGATTAAAAAGATCCGTACTGTTTTTCCATCGGAATTATAAAATACATATGTAATTTGTTGCGACTTCCTCCAAAATATTTTAGAAAAATATTAAGATTTACGTAACCTGAGCCAATTTGAAATGACATTTTATCAAAGATATATGGACATGCATATATGTAAGTATGTATGTATAATCTAAAAAAATGCATATGTATGTCTAGTGTACCTACATGGGTATGTATGTATGTATGTGTGCATGTGTTAATCATATAATTTGCACTGATTTAGATTTGATAAACTAAAAACACGGTGCCAACAAATAAACCATGGAGATAAAGACGATAACAGGCAGTCGAGTGTGAGATTTTCTAGGAACGATAATTTTTATGCCTGTCCCCTATATACATACACATGTACGTGCATACTTATGTAAATATGTAGATAGCATGTATGTATGTACATATGTAAGCATTAAGTTAATCGTGCAAAGAATTAATTCGTGAAGATAAGTGCGTTCAGATACTTTCTTTAAAATATCTTTAGATGTTAGTGAAAATAATCTTTTCGAGACATAGCAATTGTAGCTTAAGTCAAAGTGAAAAATGCTGAATACCCAGAAGCATGATAAAAACTTTGAAAAACGGAAAAATCATTCTCTCAATTATTCGGTAGTGATTTTTTTCTGACGTTTGCAAGCAAAATTTGGATGAAACTTTGTCGAACTTTGGTAATTTTTGTATACAGTTTGAAATTTTGACTCACATGTTTGTTAGATAACGAGCCACACGAATGCTAAAATGTCTCTGCCCTGTTTATATTTTCGCCACTGTATCTACAGCTTATATTTTTCATATCCATGATTTTTTGGAGAAAATTACTGTCAATTTCACGAAAGTAATTAAGTGAAAAATTATTTAAATTTTTTGAATTTTATATGGAAGTTGACAAAAAATAAAAGATCATTTTCCATTTAAATTGCTGGTGAAACCTGCTGTTAGTATTACTTTTTTAAATTTCACTTAACTCAAGCTAGAATCGTTACATTAAAACAAAAAAAAACTTAACATATAATTATAAAAACCTCCCCTATATTCTATGTTCTTTATGATAACGAAAGTGTTGCCATGTGGGTCTATAAATATTATTTACATCCGTCACAGAAATTGGTTCTTAGAATTGTGATAAGCTGCAATTAACTTTAGTAAGCCTTATCAAATATGTTCATATGTAAATATGTACATTGGGGTGGTCCAAACACAGTAAAGTAGGAATTGTAATGCTCTCACCCCCTAGGATTGTTTTATATCGAAAAAAATATACCCTAATTTTTTATTTTGAAATCAAAAAATATTTAGAGGTCGCTGAAAGCGGTCGAAGTTTTCCATGGTTTTGAACCGAACCGGTTTTGAACCGGAAAACCTATTTTTTCTACTAATTAACTGAACCATTAACCGAAACAAAATTTTCCACAAATGTTTGATCCGAACCGAAAACCGAACCACGTTTCAACCAATTTTCAATAGATAAATGTACCCATTAGTTTTTCTTTTTGTTAAACATGGTAATACCTACCATGTTTGTTTACCATGTAAGACCCATCTCATTTGACAGACCCCTTAACCTTGCGCGTTGTTGCACTTGACACTTAAACTTGCGCGTTATTTTTTTGTTTTTCGAACCGTTGAACCGAACCGAAACCCCGGTTCAAAGACCACGAACGAAAAATGACACTGAAGATGGCACAACGCCGAAACCGGTTTGTCTCCAAACCAAATTTGACAAGGGATGACGGAAAATCATTCCACATTACATCACACTCCTACCCTGTCGGAAACACCAACAAAGAAAATGAGACCAAAGAACCCCCTTTGACGAACCAATCCAAAAGTGCAAAAACGGTTCGAACCGCTGAACCGAACCGACCAAATTTTTCATCCGGTTCACGTCCCTGTTTTTACTATTCTATACCATTTCTCTTGCTTTGAGCGACCTCTAAAACTTTTTTGATTTCAAAATGAAAAAAATAAGGGTATATTTTTTCGGTATAGAATAATCCTAGAGGGTGAGAGCATACAAATTTCGACTATACTTTTTCACATGCATTCTTGGACAACCCTAATGTGCATACATATATTGAATACGTGAACTATGTGCAGTTCAATCCTAATATTTCACGCTTACCAACGGAATCATTTATCAATAAAGACGCGTATAGCCTTAACTGGTTTAGTTATGGTGGTGAATCGTAGAATTCTTAGAGCAGTCCTTATTCTCCTATCAGCTGCATAGTAAACAATTAAGAAGTAGAACGAAGCTTTTCTTCCATACAAGGGCGTAGCCAGGTAGGGGCAGGGGGGAGGGCAGGACAGCTGCCCCTCTTATAGCTACAAGGGGAAGGAGAAATTTTCAAGAATCATACTAAATTGTATGCGTAATCGAATTCATCCATTTGAGTTTCTCTAACCATTCTGTGATAAATAGGATGGGAAAACTCAACGAGAAAAACACTTCCTTTTCCGGTAAATCTTGTTGTGAATGACTTAAACGAGGTGCCACAAATAAGAAGTACTATTTCTATCCTAAAAGATGTGATACACTTTTTTCGCGAATCAATGACACGCAATAATTATGCTGAAGGTGGCCGGAAAAATATAAGGCAATCAGGAAATTTTCCGAAAAATTTCCTGAAGTTGTGGAAGCTTTAGAAAAGTTGTCAATTCCTTCAAATTTTTCCACAAGAAAGTCTGCGTATCAATTGGAAGCATTAGGAAGCAGGTAAACAAAAAAACTGAAGTAACCCCCATCTTTCAATGAAAACTAGTACTGGTGACGGTCAATAATAATACTGTATCTGGATTCACTAACGGTCTCTTTACAACTACGCTTTTGCAATAAAACTACTCCAGCTTTTTCGCTGTCTAGATTGCACCAATTGTATTGGTAAATCATTTTAATTACTCATATCTTTCAAATTTCAAAGTTCTTTTTAAAAATGCTGACGTCAGAAAGAAAAATTAAGAACGCAATTTAACTATATTTGGCCCTTGTTATGGGCAATATATTGATTTTATATACATATATTGAGCTACACATTTATAAAAAAATTTTAAATATTAAATAAACAAAAGAAATATAACCAAAACTGGTCAACATAACGCGTTTCTATTATTGCCACCAGTGCAAATTACAAATCCCGAAAATCCTGGAATTCTAGGCAAATAATCCCGGTATTCTCGGAACTTAAAAAAGACCGGGATCCCGGGATGCCGGGATTAACATTCCTAGTATGTATGTATTGCGTAAAATTTGGTATCAGTTAAAAAAGTGGCACGAAAAAAATCGATGTGACTAGCTATTTTAGGAGGGTGCCGAGTTTTACAGTCTTGATGCACTCTAACAAGTAGATAAGTGCTCAAAATCGTTTGGAGCAATTTCGTTATGCGGTCTAATGATTAGACGCCAATGCACATGAATATGTACAGTATGCGGCCGCTGTGGTGTAGTGGTAAGCAGTGCGCGCTTCCACTCCGCTGGGCCTGGGTTCAAGCCCTGGTCAAAGCAACATCGCAAAAAATATAGAAAACTGTTTTTTTTTTCTTAACAGCGGACGCCCCTCGGCAGGCAATGGCAAACCTTTGAGTGTATGTCTGCCATGGAAAACCGCTTCTCATAAAAATACAATCGCCGTTCGGAGTCGGCGTAAAACTGTAGGCGCACGCCACAAATCGGATGAGAAGCTCGGCCAAACACTAGCATATGTGTAAGCGCCATTCTATTATTATGTATGTACGTACATTAGTAATATGTACATGTATATGATTTTAGGAGAGCAATATGGGAGTTTACGTTTGCTACGCTTTATGTTTTTCAATTAAGAATTTTAAATATTAGCTCCAATCGCGCAGCGCAGTTAACGAAAGAAATGGTAAGGTGGCATACGTTGCCCCCGAAAACATAAATTCCTATATAAAGTCATTATTTTGCATTTAAGCGATTATACATTTCTCCATGTGTATGTACATATATGCACACATGTGTATGTACAAAGAATAAAATTGGACAGAAAAGAATTTTCGTTTTAAATTTAAAGTGATTTCGATTTTTTTTGAAAATGTTAAAACATATTTTAATTATTTTTCAGCCCGATTCAGTGCACTTGATAAATTACAACTTTTTATAATTGGTCAATTTTTTTATTACTTACCAAGAATTGAGATTCTAGAACAGAAATCAAAAGCTCTTTTCTTGATAAATTACCTTTAAGATATATGGGAGAATTTAGCACAGATATTACCGAGAACTTAATTTGCATTAAAAAGTTAGCTTTTTAAACAGTTAATCATTTTGAATTTAGTGTACAAGTTTTTTTTTTTTTATTTCGAAAAATGGAGTTTCTTTACATTGTTTATGTTTCGGTGCAAGACTTAGTTACTTTAAATAAATCTATTTGTATTTTAATAATTTTACGTTTTGCATGAATAGCTTAACTAATGGCAGAGTTATTCAACTTTGAAGATGAGTACCTTCAATATACAACTTTTTTTGGTTCACCGTATATTAAAAAAATTTTTTCTATCATTTAAATACTGCATGTGATGGCATTTGAACCTGCGACATACGGAATTGTAGTCGACATCTCTACCTAACCAGCTACGGTAATCAAAATCTTTTTTTTGTAGAGCATTTTATTTTATAAACTTTGGCACAGAATACAAAGGGAGCTTTTACTTGATGAAAATCTTGATAACATGTCTTTACAAAAAAACTTGTCAAATTTACCCTTTCTGATTGACACTACACTTTTGCGTCTCTTTAAGAAGTCCTGTATCTCAAACTGTTCTCACGTGGTAGCTATGTAGATGCAGATAAGGGCGTGCAGCAGACATACTACCCTGTGGGGAAAATCTCTAGTTCTGAACTGGTGCGCTTCTAGTACATTAGGCACAGTACTGGTTCGCGATAAATCTCTTTTGCATACAAACAACTGGCGAATTTAAAACATGGCGATGTCCTAGGATGTGTCAATTGACCCCCGCTGCATCCCTTTTGGATAGTTCTGAACTAGGCCTAAATCCTATAGTTTCGAACCAGTTCTAAAATCGACAGACGAAAGAAAAAAGTATCTTGATTTTTCAATCTTTTCGGTTCGGTTCACATTGTAAACACGGAACTAGAAATTTGATTCACTAGTTCGCGGTTCTCTGCAGGGCGCATAAATATCTATGTATGTATGTATGTATACGCATTCGTACATGCATACATAATATGTACATATGTAGCAGGGTTGTTACGAATATTCGCATTCGCATTGGCATTCGCAACCGCGGAGCTTCCGCATTAATTTTAACATTCGCATTCGCTTTCGCATTCGCAATAATCAATGCGGAGCTTTTGCGAATGCGAATGTTGTGCAAGTGCACCGATAAAACGTGTATATGGTAAACAAAATGACAAATTGTGGCCAATATTTTGTCTGTGGTCGTGGGAGTATTTGTGTAACAAAACTGGTCAAATGTCATATTTATCAACTTTGATAAAACTGTCTTTAAAATAATTAAAAAACTATAAGGCTGACCTTTAATAAGATAAGAATTACATACCTATCTGAAATTCTAATGCTTATAAAAAAAACGGGGGGCTTTTTTTAAAAAATAACAGTATTCTGATCCGATTCGGCTGACAGCCACGACTTTGAAAACAGAATTTTGTTAAAAATTTTCATTCCTGGAAAATAATAATTTACTTTTCCATATTTAGCTCGCTATAAGCACAAATTGTTCAAACCAATCGCAGAAGAAAGTATTAAAAATGAATTAGAAAAACTAAAATCGAAATAGGCTGATGAAGTTACAGATTCCCCAAATTCTGAAACAGCCAAAGGAATGAGAATGAAGAATTCTTTTTAAAAAGTTTTAGAAAAACCTGACACATCTGGTTTGGCTTGTACGCGCTGTTCAAACAACGATCTCGTCATTATGCTAGATTCTAATTGTTTCTTAAAAATACTTGACATCCGCATTCGCATCCGCATCCGCGGATGTTAGCTGTTAGATATTCGCATCTGCGGATGTCTAAAATTCCACATTCGCAACATCCCTGGTATGTAGATACTAATACATCTACTTCATACCTTTGAATTATGCGCTTGAAGAAGGTGGGCTTTAATACTTGAAGTGTGAGACGGCCACTCGTGAATGTCAGAGTTTTATTGTCCCAGTACTATCGGAATTTGCTACACACACACTGAAGTCTTCCAATTTTCATCTACATCCCAGTGGGTAAAGGTGATGTATGGTAATCGAAAAGGAATCAGTAAAACAGCTGTTTTCACATTCGAAAATGCATTTTTTTTTAGGGAGGGCATTCAATTTTGCATAACCTAGTAATCGTGGAATCTATGTGATTTAATATGACTTTTTTGGCACTTTTTGGATTAGATAGGAATGCTAATTACATATTAAGCAGTAATAGAATTTAAAACTCGTAAGAAACGATTTACGTTATTTATCACGGATGTAATGTATTACTTCTTTTCCGCTGGGATACGTAACATATGCTGCAGACATACATACATACATATGTATGTTTTTATGTACATAGGTAAATACAATAAATACGTACTGGGAATGCGTGTATATATGTTTGTACGTGTGTGGTAATTATGCCCTGCAAAAAATTATGCGACTAATCTCTAAAGAGAGTATTCCGAGGCTACTCTCAATCGGGGGTACAATTGGAGATCAATTAGTCTCGACTGGTCTCATACGGATATAATTGGAGATCAATTAGTCCCCGGCTGATCTCCAACGGGTACTATTAACGATTTAATGATATGTGCGCACTTAGTCAATAAGATTTCATGTGCGGCATTGGCACAAAGAGAGAGTATTCGCTTAACAAACCTGAGCACCATGGTTCGAATCGCGCGGCTGGCACAAATTTTTATTTTTTAAAAATGAATAGTCGCTTTGTGTACCCGTTCGGGTATAAAGGGGAATAATTAGTCACTTCATAGGACATGCTCGAAGAAAGCGAACAGTTCATTCCATATAAATAAGGAGATCAAAAGTGTTATTAGTCGCATTTTCATTCGCAATTGCTCCCGAAGTCATCCCGGATTAGTCGCATTTTTTGCAGGGTGAATAGCTATTTGTATGTGTTTGTAAGTGCATGTATAATACGTTTATATATGTAAGTGTATATCGTTGCCTTAATTCACAAAGGCCCTAACCAACACTTTTTCCGAAAATCCGTTTTCCCGGGTTTTGTAGGATGTATTAAAAAACAACTTCAATAAAAATTTTGAAGTGTTAGTAAATATCAAAAACAACGGACTTACATGCCACATTTCAAAAAGCCCTCACCTGTATTTTTTTTTGCTCATTTTATAATGTTTTTTGCTTCTCCCGTAAAATAAAAAAATTTGTTGGTTAGGGCCTTTGTGAATTAAGGTGACGATATGTAAAAGCTTGTGTAAATGTGTTTATATGTATGCATATGCTTATGTAACCGTGTCGCAAATTTTTCTTGCCATCATGACTTACCCTTCGCGGTCGGCACTCGAACTTTTGCACATTATCCTCCTCCTCATCGTCATCGTCATCGTCATCGTCTTCTTCCTCTTCACTTACCGTTTTAGGCTCATCCAACCCGTTGACCCTTTCATCCAACACTTCTACCTTATCATCTTCGACCTCTAGCTCTTCTTCAACCACTTCCAATATCGGTTGCGGTCCCACTTCATGTTCTTCAGCCTCTTCTAAATTTGCTACCTCTTCTACCTCTACAAGCTCTACTACTGGTTCAACATCGACTTCTTCCCCCAGGTTCACTTCTTCTTCATCTTGAGGTAACTCTTCTTCTTGTTCGGCCTCATCCAATACAGCATCTAAAGCGCGAACGGCTTGAATTTCTGCTTCTTCATCAAATTCTTCTTCAGGTGCTTCAACAGCACTTTCTTCTAGTTCTTCCTCAGAAGGCTCTTCGTCAGCATGACCTTCTGCTGTGTCTACTTCTTCAGTCGCCTCTTCTGCTTCTGGTTCAACCTCAGCAATTCCCTCTTCTTCTGAGGCTTCCTCGCCAGAAGCTTCTTCTATTTCTTCTTCAGGCGCTTCTTCTTCAGCAGCTTCTTCAACTTCTTCCCCAGCTTCCTCTTCTGGCGCTTCAACTTCTTCTTCCTCATCACCATCATCTACTACTTCTTCTGCTTCTCCTTCAGCAAGTTCATCATCATCTCCTTCTTCTTCAGCGGCTTCCGGTTCTTCTTCTTCAGATTCCTCTGGCTCTTCTTCAACATCTTCTACAGTTTCCGCGTCTTCCTCAGCCTCTTCTACAACTGGTTCTTCAGGTTCTTCTACTTCTTCTTCCCCTTCTTCTGGTTCTTCCTCAACAGGGTCATGTGCCTCTTCCTCTGATTCCTCAGCCTCTTCTACACTTTCTTGTTCAGGTTCCTCCACTTCGACCTCAGCTGCTTCTTCTGTCACATCCTCAGGGGGTTCTTCAAACTCTTCTTCAGATTCTTCTGCTGGTGTCGCTTCATCAGCATCTTCTTCTTCTGGTTCTTCATCAGCCTCTACTTCAGCTTCCTCTTCTTCTGGTTCCTCTTCTGCTTCTTCCTCAGCAGGGTCTTGAACCTCTTCTTCTGCTGGCTCTTCCTCAGAAGGTTCTTCAACCTCTCCTTCAGCTTCTTCTTCTTCAGCAGGGTCTTCCACCTCTTCTTCTTCTGGCTCTTCCTCAGCAGGTTCTTCAACTTCTTCTTCGGGCTCTTCTGCCGGAATCTCTTCTTCAGTAGCTTCTTCTGGTTCTGCAACACCAGAATCAACTAACTCTTCCTCGGCAGGCTCTTCAAGTTCTTCATCAGCAGGGTCATCCACCCCTTCTTCAGCTTCTTCGTCATCGGCTTCAGGTTCTTCCTCTTCTTCAGGCTCTTCTGCTGATTCCGGTTCTTCAGGAGCTTCTTCTTCTGTTTCTTCCTCAACGGGCTCTTCTACATCTTCTTCAGATTCTTCTGCTAGGTCCGATTCTTCAGCAGTTTCTTCTTCTACGTCAGGATCCTCGGATTCTTCTTCCTCAGCAGCTTCCTCGAGCTCTTCTTCAAGTTCTTCAGTTTCTTCCTCAGGTTCTTCTTCTTCATCTTCTCCATCTCCCTCCTCCTCTTCTTCTTCTTCTTCTTCTTCTTCCTCAGCTTCTTCCTCAGCTTCTTCCTCAGCTTCCTCCTCAGCTTCTTCCTCCACTTCTTCTGTTTCTTCTTCTACAGCTTCTTCCTCTTCTAACTCCCCTTCCCCTCCTTCAAGTTCTTCTTCTTCCTCTGCTTCAAGTTCTTCTTCTTCTTCTTCTTCTTCGACAGCTTCCTCTTCTTCATCTTCTTCTTCCTCTTCTTCAGGTTCTTCATCCGCTTCTTCTTCTTCAGCTTCTTCCTCCGCTTCTTCTTCTTCAGCAGGGTCTTCCACCTCTTCTTCTTCCTCCTCTTCCTCAGCAGGTTCTTCAAACTCTTCTGCTGGAACCTCTTCTTCAGTGGCTTCTTCTGGTTCTTCATCACCAGAATCAACTACCTCTTCCTCTGCATTCTCTTCCAGTTCTTCTTCAGCAGGGTCTTCAACCCCTTCTTCAGCTTCTTCTTCAACGGCTTCATGTTCTTCCTCTTCTTCAGGCTCTTCTGCTGGATCCGGTTCTTCAGAAGCTTCTTCTTCTGTTTCTTCCTCAGCAGGTTCTTCTGCATCTTCTCCAGATTCTTCTGCTGGGTCTGCTTCTTCAGCAGCTTCTTCTTCCAATTCTTTTTCATCAAGGTTTGCTTCTTCTTCTTCTTCTACGCCAGGATCTTCGGCTTCTTCTTCCTCAGCGGCTACCTCGAGCTCTTCTTCAAGTTCTTCATTTTCTTCTTCAGGTTCTTCTTCTTCTTCTTCATCTTCTTCATCTTCTCCATCTCCCTCCTCCCCTTCTTCTTCTTCTTGTTCTTCTTCCTCAGCTTCTTCCTCCACTTCTTCTGCTTCTTCTTCTACAGCTTCTTCCTCTTCTAACTCCTCTTCCCCTCCTTCAAGTTCTTCTTCTTCCTCTGCTTCAACTTCTTCTTCTTCTTCTTCTACAGTTTCTTCCTCTTCCTCTGCTTCAGGTTCTTCTTCTTCCTCTACGGCTTCCTCCTCTTCTTCAACTTCTTCTTCTACAGCTTCTTCTTCTTCTTCATCTTCTTCTTCTAACTCCTCTTCTTCTTCTAACTCCTCTTCCTCTTCTTCAAGTTCTTCTCCCTCCTCTTCTCCCTCCTCCTCTTCTTCTTTCTCTTCTTCCTCCTCTCCCTCCTCTTCCTCTTCCTCTTCTTTTTCTTCTTCTTCTTCGTCTTCTTCTTCTTCTCCTTCTTCTTCTTCTTCTTCTTCTTCTTCTTCTTCTTCATCTTCTTCTTCTTCTACTTCTTCTTCTTCTTCTTCTTCTTCTTCCTCTTCTTCTTCTTCTTCTTCCGCAGCCTCCACATCATCTTCCTCGGTTTCTTCAACCGTTTCATCTACCCCATCTACTTCATCCACTACTTCGAGTTCAAAGTCAACAACATCGCTATCTCCTCTTACCCTTCGTGGCTGGTCCTCGACTTCGTCCACCTCTTCATCCTTAGCTACTTCGTCTGTGACTTCAACAATTTGCTCTACTTCAACTTCAGCCATTCTTGCGTTGTTGTTGTTGTTGGTGATGGTTTCAGGTAGTTTTGTTATTTCTGCAATCGATGCACGGTCGCGTAGGTGTTGTTGTTGTTCTTGGTGTTCGATTGCTTTATTAACTGAATGTGGCCAAGTGAGTCTATTTGAGCGAATACTGTATGGAGATCGATAGCGCACACTAGAACAAAATTTAAGCGTAAGGAAAATTTCATAAAGTGTAAAAAGTTAATAAAAAGCTATGTATGTACATGATAAAAACATTACAAGGTAAATTCCTTCTTTCGATTCGTCGGCCCTGATTTTTTTCCAGACGTTTGCAAACATTCGAAAATCAAATAAAATTGAAAATCAAAAAATTAAATTGTTCACAATTGTTGTTGTTTGAGATTGAAAATGAGAATGTGTCTGTGAGATTGGGTTTTAAATTTTTTAATTATATTGCCTCTCAATGGTTTTACCTTGTTATGTTTTTATCATGCTTATGTACATATGTATAAATTAGGAAAATATTAAAACTTGCGTGGATAGTTAGAATAGAACCGACGAGTTTTTACCCTTTACAGCAACAGTAGCTGGAAATATTACTTTTCTGCTGGAGTGTTTGGGAAAAATGCACGAAGATTTTAAGCATCATCGGCTCCGCGAACAAATTAGTGATGGTGAGACAGTCTATTAGCACTGGAAGTAATTCTCGACCTCGAGTCATTGTATATCAACATAGAAGAGACAGCCATTGAACTTCGCAAGAGACTATTTCGGCAGAGGAATAGTCTTGTCGTCCAGGAACATGGAAACGCTAGGGACCCAGCTCCCAGAAATGAAATAAACAATGCAGTCGTTTTCGAAAAGAATTGCACTATAAAACACACATGCGCAGGCAGTGGTTCCAAAAAGGCACTGCCTCCGGATAAAATTATTTGCACCTGAGGGGAAGTTCAAGGTAATTTACCGCCGGAGGTCTTGCTATCAAGTATGTTTGCAGATATTAATTTCCGTAGAAACTACTGTAATGAGGGAATATTTATCCTTAGCGACAGTACTCGAGTTCATTGAGAATGTAAATGCATTGCTGCTTCTTCGTCCCAGGTCACAATGATATAGAGGGAAATATTTTGCGGACAGATTAGCTTGGCAGTCAGTTGACTCAACTTCTTTACGTCACGAACTATGTATTCCTTGCAGTAGGTCATAACACGATGAGGGAAGAGCTCAGGAAATATGTAAGTACAATAATAAGAATGAGGGACCTGGAAAAGCAGTAATGGCTTCTTATTAACCGGCCTAAGAAGTAACTGAAGATTGACTGTATATTTCAGGACGAATGGATAAGGATTGAGCCAAGAGCTTGTGTGAGCAAATCCAATTTTTGGCAGCTAATGCCAGTTATGCGGTTTTGCAGAATGACGATACGCGGTTTTGTACTTTAAACGACGATATAATGCTAATCCAAAGGCTAGGTAGTAGTGACCGCATGAATTGTAGTAGTTATTTCCATTGAATAATTTCCATGAAAATAATGACCACGCCTTGTGTCTTAGCGTCAAGAAAAAACTCGCTAAACCACGGTTTAGTTTATTTCATGAAAATTCCGTTTGGGTAAAAATACCCAAAAATATAAATTTTGTAGAAGGAATTTCAATTTGTTATTTTTGGTGATGAAAAAAAACTGCAGTTCATCCACGACAAAATTAAGTCATGGACAGCCTAAAGTTTTTTTCGCGAGAAGAGAAATGAAAAACCAGAAGTACATACCCGAAGTGAAACCCGCTTAAGTACCTCCCCCCTTAAGGCCTGTATGCAGCTCTCAAGAAAAGCAAAAACTCCATATAAAATGACGTAAAGAAATGGCTAAGAAATTTGCTTGAGTCAAATTTCCTTAAGGCAGTACGCAGTTCTTAAGAAATTTACTACGCTTTCTACTACGGTTTTCTAAAGTTAAAAGTCATTAAATGTTCATGTGTTATTCAAGGACTTATTTATGTAGGTTAACAAGAAGATGTAACTACATCTCAAATTATGTTCGCTTGAGTACCCGCATCGAGGTACTTAAGTGGGTTCTTTTAAGTACCCAACCCGCCTAAGTACCTCAAAAAGCTGACATTTCTCGTGAGGTACTTAAGCGGGTTTTACTGTAAATCCTGTGGGCACTGAGTTCATTGGTTTTACGAGCAATTCGGCCAAGGATAACTGGACGTTTATCAATTTTTTATGTCAAAGAAAAATTAACGGATTCGGCCGTATAACTAATATTTGGCTAGTATGATTCTTCTTCGATATTTAGGAGAAATATGATAATACTGCCTATGATTATATCTCGAGGGCGTTGGTCTCAAGCGGCATCGATTCCGCTGCTGTTGCTTGGACGAAGCAATGCTGCATGAGAGGAAATCACTTTGTCTTTGAGCAAGAGTCACTCACTAGAATCATGTAGTGTGGTAAAGAGCAAAATACACAACACAAGCGGCTTGACAAACCAAGCGAAATATTCCTTTGCTTCAAGCAATTTGTGTTGTGAAATTTGAAACAAATTTTTTGATTTTCTGGCCGCCATGTTCACGTTTGGTCAAACCGCTTGCGTCGTGTATGATAAATTCGCCTTATTTGCAATGGAATTTTCACCGAGTGAGGACGTAAGAGAGAAAAATGGAAGAAAAACATACTAATTTTTAACATTGCTGAGTCTAATAGCGTTTTCTTTCTCGAAATAATGTTGCATTTATTCTGCCCTGCACCAGGGCTGTCAAGTTTTGGTGTTCTTTTCTCAGCATCTGCACATGCATATTGGGAGCTCTTTCTTTAAAATGTTGCACTCTGAAAATGTTGCCACATAAGAAAAGGTAACATTTTTTCGAGAAAAGAAAACGCCCTAAGTTGACTTAGCATGGTATGGTTAGGAGTCGTAAATTTGTGCTTTCACCACTACCTAAGGTACAATATCTTTCGTTTCGTTTTTGTCCTGTATTTCTTCATTCCGAAAACGCTTCTATTACCTTAACTTAATAGTCATTATTGTCCCGAGTGAATGGTATACCCTTTAACCAGAATTGCAAAATAAGGAACAGAATGCATGTATGTATGCGCATACACAAATACATACGTATGTATGTATGTACAATGCATCCGAAGAAAGAAGTGTTAGAGATGGCAGAACTTGTTTGGCGTATCTACTTTTGCTGATATGAATTTTTGCAAATAAGAAACTATGTATGTGTATGTATGTATGTGGGTATGCAGGTTTCCAACTGGACTCCGTACATACATACATATGTACATGTAAGTATGGACATGTACATATGTATGTATATGGACGTATATACATATGTATTTAGTATTTGTATACAAGTATGCACTGGCTTGCACACACAACGCTGCCACAAAGGGCTGGGCTTCAGTAACAAAGTTCAGGATTTATTAGGACACAGGTTATTTTTAGTTTTATCTAAACGTGTGGATGCATTGAAATTATTTGTGAAATTATTTGTTTGTATTTTTGTTTTATTTATAAAAATTGTCTCAAGATGCTAATAAGTGCACATCCACACACTCAAGTAAAAAAGGGCACAGAATTTAGTTCAAACACGATTTCACAAATTTGCTGGACACTAAACATTGAAACACTTAATTTTAAAATCTATTCACCTTGTTCTTCTTGGTCGCGTTTGTAACGATTTTTGGCAACTGATTATATGTAAATATGTATGTATGTTAATAAGAATTTTTTTGTTAAGCACCCACGCAAAGAATTTAAGATTTCGAATTTTGTTGAACGTTAAATGATTAAAGCAAAAAAAAAATGATTCCGTAAATAAAAATAAAAGTATTCCTGTCTGCAACTATACCGATTTCGCGACGAACAGCGAAAATATATACACAAGTGTTGTAAAATATGAATAACGACCAAACAAGATGATACACCACAGAAATGCGTCCGATTCCGGCGGGTTGTTGCTCTCGACTACGACACGAACGAGTGAAGTTGGAGCAACTTAAACTATTGGCTTGCGGCGGGTTGGCCGCCTGGTAGAGAGCTGCACCTCCGCGATGCGGGCAAGCTGAATCAGACACAGCAACAGCAATAACAACGATAAGAGCAACACGACAGCAACATTCTCCATATCAGCAACAAAACCGTACATGGTAAAGGGGAGGCGATGAGGAGTGGCTCGATTGGATTCGAGCAAAAGCGAAGAGCGCAGCGGAGTGTCAGTGGCGACGGAGTATCAGCGATAGCGAATGCCGGCACTCCGTATAGTCATTCGACATAATGCATACACAGACTTACAAATTCACCCATACATACATATGTATGTACATACATAAATATGCAAGCTAATCCTGGAGTAAGTGTGTTTGTGCACTGCAAGTGAGTCAAAATGAACACTTGGTGCTTGGTGTGGCATCGTTGAACTGACGCTAAATAAAAGCAAAAATCACAACGAAAAAAGTAACAACTCAAACAGCGTTAAAAGAAAGCAGAAAAACTGCAATGCAGCTGGCAAAATAAGGCAACCAGCTCAACAACAAACCAGCAACAATAACAACTTAAGAAGAACACAATAGATTTGCTGCACGTGTTGGTGGTGTGTAGCCAGCAATTTCAAAGAATGTCTTCCTTCAGCCGCTTAAGGGTTAACCGGCGGCTATGGCATAGCTACATATATTTTACACACGTTCATACATACATATGTACGAATATGCGCATGCAAGTGCCAAAGGACGATTACAAACTTTAAAATTTACCAGCTGACGCATGCCACTCCTGCATATCCATTCACTCATACTCTTGCAATATTTGATTCTCTATGTCCATATTCGTGGGAGTATACTCCGACCCTGCAGGAAAGGTTTGCCATTGTTGAGTCACTTTTCCCAAAAATTTTGGCGTTGACGTAATTGCTGTCAGCAACACCTCACAGATTTTTATATAGGCAAAATTTGATAACACGAGATCTAGAAGTTTTTATGAAAGTTTCCCAAACCTTATAAGGTTATCTATCGTAAAATGTGTATGCATGTATTTATGTACATATCGAATAGCAAAGTTTCACTCACAAAATCACGATACAATGCATTTATGTATTTAGAATTTAACCCTTCGATGGTCACGTGGTATATATTAGTTACACCAATAGTCAATTCAATTTGAATTTAAATTTTTGTTCTGAAATAGGACAAATAATTATGAGAATATAAATGATAATATAGAATCATATACATTTTTGGAACTTTTCAATCGCATGGGTTAGATTTTAAGACAAAATATTTTTAAATTTAGAAAAAGGACCAAAAAAACAAACTATATCCAGTTTTTAGTGTTTTTGAGAACAGGCACTCAATTAATTGAATAAATATATTTATTTATTGATAACAATGAACAAACTATTTTCCATCGTAACAAAGCATTAAAACATTCACTTAAAAAACCAAAAGCAAAATTCCATCCAAAAATAAATTGATTAGAGACCACTGAAATTAGGCAAATTCTACTCACTTACACACAAAGTGCAGGCATTCTTCATGCGCGTTTTGCCAGTAAAGCTCCCACAACTCACACAACTCACACATGCTCATGGTGTACGATTGTACACCACGTTACCATTGCCGGGTTAAGAGAGTGACACGTGTAGTAAACGTGCATATTGTCCGCTGAGTGGAAGATCGCCCTATCTTGGCAAATGGTTGAAGACTGCCCAATTTCAGAATTTATTTAAAACAAAGCCCTATCTCAGCAAATTGTTGCAGAATGCCCTATCCCAGAATAGAAACAATTTAGGTAAATTTAGTAGCTCAGAGCTTTACACAGCCTTTTTTCTTGCAGGGTGATAGTTCCTATTGAGTCGGATAAGTGCGGAAATGAACTTGAGAGAAAGTTATTGTATTTACACTCACTAGCCCCACAGGGAGCTTCATCTAAGCATAATGACCCTGTATTTTTCATCCCACACCAACATTCGGTAAAATCCCGCATTGCAGACGCCGGAATTCACATATGTATGTATGTATGCATGCACATATGTATGTATTTGCATATGCTTGTATGCACAAACACATGGGCGCATAGTCAATGAGTGTTTGCATTTTTAGTTGGCTTTGCTGCAGACAGTGTATGCATACATTTTTGTTAATTTTAGTGCTATCTCCACTAGCATTTTTGTTATTTGTATGGGACTGCCATACAGACTTAACTTTATACACATATTTACATATGTATATATGTGCATATGTACATTAGGCTGGGTCACGAAAATAAGGCGCCTATTGTGATTCACAACTTTGTATATAGTTGAGTTGTAAGTTGCAAATTGGTATTATGCGACACAACTCAACTCAACTATGAGTTGGCACCAGCTTCCTCGGGCTCATTACTATATAATTAAAATAACATAATGTTATTAAGATATCAAAATTTTTATCGAATTGCCGACCTTTCCAATGGATACGGTCAACTGAAAACAGCACGTGAACGGCAATAGCAATAAATAAATAGTTGAGTTGTCTCATTGTTAACCATAATAGGGGCCTACGTTTCTAATTAATCCCTTAGTTTGAAAGTTTACTTCGATAAGTTTTTTGTTTCGTGAACGTTCTGCCCTGGGGCCTATTTCATAAAAGTGACAGATTCGGCAATTGTCGATTTTCCAATAAAATTTCACAGCCAGAATTGTCGGCGACATTTTTTCTGTTTCATATACGCTTGTAGGCAACTGTGGAAATTTTTGGAAAGCGCCAAGTGCAATACTGCAATATTGTCGACAATGGTGATGACAATTGTCACTCTGACAAAATTGTCGCGACAATAGCGACAAAACTAAATAGCTCCGTCTGAATGTTTTCACAGGAGAATTTTGTAAATTTTTATTTATGTGATAATTGCGAGCATTTCATTATTTTTCAATAATTTGAATATTTCTTAAAACTAAAATAATGCATTTGCAATTATTACATATGAATTACATATAAATTTCATGTGACTAGGAACAATTTTGTCAACGACAATGAAAATTTGTCACTTTTTCCATAAATTTTATCGTGGAATTGAAGCGTTGGTGACAATTGTTTTTATGAAAATGCTGTCGGATTGTCACTGACAATACGAAAAATGCTCGTCGTTACAGAAGCCTATTTCATAAAGTGACAGTTACAATTTTGTCACGATAGGCATTTTTCAGTGATAATTTCAGTGACAATTCGACAGTTTAAAATTGTCGTTGACGAAATTGCACCACCACCATTGTCAAATAATTGTCGGCAATATTCCAGGCATTTATGAAATAGAAAAAATGTCGGCGACAATTCTGGCTCTGAAATTTTCCTGAAAAATCGACAATTGTCGCGCTTGTCCTTTTTATCCGCCACTGCTTATAGTAATTTATGAACAAAAAACTTCGATAAAATCAGTTTTTGCTATTCAACAAATTACTGTATGTGACCATCAAGTCAAGGTGCACGAGGTATTTTCAGGGATAGTAGTCGAGAGTTCTGGCTTTAGTTTAAGCCCAAAAAAACCGCAAAAAACGTAGACGATATTTTTTTTTTAATTGTCTTCTTTTTGATGCAGGAAGGCATCCAGATGCGCAAGGAGCACTTCTGCATCCATAAGAAAATTAAAAGAAATGTCGCTTACTTTATTTTGGCTCTTGAGGCTCGATATACATGTATGTATGTACGTATTGCAAATTTGCCGCAAGAGTGTCGTAGCATTTTTTTGCGTTTTTTTCGGAATATATAAAAAAGCTAATATTAACAGATAGTTTCATAAATAATTGGGTATTGGAAGTCTCCTAAAGAGAAACAGAGTTTCCGATTGAAAAATATTGATTTTCAAGAATTCTACGAAAAAGTATTTTTCCCCTATAAAACACATGAAAAACTTTATGGGCTTTGAGGCAGTTCTAAACATATTTTTTGTTGTTAAAAAAAAAATACGACCATTGTTTTTTCAATTTAGAAAAAATCCTATGGGGTGAAAGCTTAAAATATTAAACTTGTTCCCCGCATGTATTTTTGGACGACCCTATTGTGCAATGAACAGTAGTATTACTTAGTAAAATAAATAGAATGGAAATTTATTTAACACGGTTGCTTTTGGTGGAAACAATAAAAAACAAAGCCAATTTATTAACTGAAAATTTCATATTAAGGAGCTAAGGAGCAAATGAATTTTTTTAGCTCTTTGCCCCAGCTCCGTTTCAGCTAAAATCCTTTGTTCCGCTCCGTTCTGAAGCCCTGTCGGTGACAACACACACATACATACATAGTACATGTTGATCTGTACAAATCTACTAATCGCGTACATTGAAGCTCAACATTTGAAAACATATAAATATTTCAAAAATTTTAATTATGGCGCTTAAGAAGTCTAAGCGCAATGTGTTCACCAAATTTAGTTGAGATCTGTCGAGTTGTTTTTGAGATACACAAATATCATATAAGTGGGCGGTGCCACCCCATTTTCCTTAAATTTTTTGAAAACCCACTTCTTTGCTAAAGAGCGATTGTAAATAACAATTTTGAATAAATATTGATAGACTCCTTAGCCACAATACTCAAAAAATCTGAAATTCCGGTACATAAGTCACCTAAATTCGACAATTTTTATGCGATTGCAATAAATGAGGTATCAGTTTATTTGAAAATAGATTAAATTTAAGATAGCACTCCATATTTTGAAATTGCATAAATTTTCGATGGTCAAAATTTAAAAAATTAAGGGAAATATGGGTATTTTTTTTAATTTACCCGAAAAAAAATCCCAACAAACCAAGTGCGACAATAAATTATTATATACCATTTTAAAGGCCTACATATGTATATATCCTCTTCTCAGATCATATTCGTTCTTTGAAATCGAATCAAAAATAGTCATTCAAAAACTAATAAATCTACAAAATAATATTTTCTGACCTAAATCCACGGGTCGCGACCTCTAAATGACCTTTAAAAAATGTATAAAAATAGGCAATAATATTTCTCATAAAAACGAATAAAATTAGGTGGTAGGGTCTTGAAATTTCCACAAAAAGCATTTTCGATGGGCACCCTAATGTACATACATACACGCATTTTCAAGCAAAACGAATTGTTGTTGCTTTTGTAGCTTTTATTTGATTTTGGAGACATGTTTGTTTGAGTACATATTTAGTATATATTCGTACATAGCATATGTATGTATGTATGTATGTATTTGTGTCTGGCGCTGATAATGGAGTTTGTCATTTTTTTGATTGTGTATTTGACATTCGTTGTTGTTATTGATATTTTTTTCCATGTTTGCTTAACGTTTTCCAGTGAAAATAATGCAGGTTTTCATTGATCAAAATTTAATAAAGTTGGGGGGTATATAAATTTCATCGTACTTTCGCTCCGCTTTCGCATTCTCCAGTAACAAAAAAATGTTCAGTAAAAAAATGCCTGAGAATAAGACAACATTTGCTCTCATTGAGAACAAAATGTAAGAGAGTAGGAAAACGCAAATCCGCTAACAATTTACAAATTTCATTAGCAGCTAATACATTTTTTTATTTTCCGAAGCATTTTCCTAATCACAAAAGTATTTCCAATCTTATTATATGATATACTTGCGAATATTTAAATAGGCTTATTTTGCCAATTTCAACTATAAAAGTTCCACAAACAATTCGCGCATCAGCTAATTTTCTTATTGCCAAATAGTTGCAAGTAAAAAATGTATCCTAGTAAAACTCCTTCTCCAAATCAGCTGTCATTTTCGCGTCCCCATTTTCCCGACTATGCAATCCAAGTATTTGCAAATTTTCGTCTATGAAAACGCCAGCCAATAAAATTGTTACAAATTATTACCAACTACATAATATGTGAAAAAACGTACCTAATGGTAGACTTTCGTGTGCACCGAACGACGCAACATTTATCGGGGGAAATAGATATTATCGTCTGACGTCATATTTTTGTATGTATAACAGGTGTATCTTGTCTGAGGTGCAGGCAGCGACGTGCGTTCAATAAATGGCTAATCCGCATGCATGGGCCTGTTTTGCAAGTATTTTCCCTCGATTCAAAGAAATTCATATCTGTGTTGCATATGTATATGCAAGTATGTACGTACATATCTTATCAATCAGACCATTGTGCTATCTTATGACTCTGTGTAAATGACTAGTCACTAAAGAATAACACACCTAACTGTGGGCAAAGAAATCTAATATAAATGCGTAACAACAAATAAATTAGATTTTTAAAAAGTGAAAATAAGTTACGTTAGAAGCGCCAACCAATTCACTGAGCGGAGTTGTATTTTACTGCTTACATCTCATACATACATACATACATATGTATATACAATTCTTGGATACGGTGGTGTGGGACGCGACATTTTAACAAGTTTTGGCAATTTTTCTTTTGTTTAACAAGAATTATGAAAGTCAAAATTTCAAACTTTTTATTCAGAAATTCTAGGTACATATGTATGCAGTTTTAGTACAATAAAGTGCAAGTTTGAAGTGGTTACGAAATACCGTCGACTTTTGGAATCTTTTTTTTTATTATTGGTGTGCAAAGAATCGACGGTAAGTTCTACCTACTTCAAACTTGCACTTTATTATACTATTTTATTGGGCTCCAAAGCTGCATACCTACTCTAAATCTTTCTAAAAAATTTTATTAAAAAGCCCTAAATTTTGATGAAACTTTGTCGAATTTTCCGAATTTTTTGTGCAAAGTTTGAAATTGGGACTTCCATGATTTTGTTTTTTTTTTTGTAGATAACGAAAATAATAAACATTAAATAAGCAAAAGACAAATAGCCAAAATTTGCTGCTAAAATATCGGGTCCCTATTTACATATATTTTCGCCGCTGTATGTACAGATGTATGTAATTTTGTGTGCACATATGCACATGCACTTAGCTTAGAAAGTTAAGCAATCTTTTTTCCTTAATCAATCGAACACTATTTGGCTAGAATTACCTATGTATGTACTTACATTTTTGTCTGGCTGACTGTCGCCGTTATTGAGGCATTGTACTCGTACACAACTTCTGATCTGTAACGTTGTCGTCTCATCATCTTTTTGTTTTTATCACGTTTGCCAGCACTTTTGTTCTCTCCAAAATGAGGATTCAGTATAAATGTGAATGTAATTATGTCAACTCTGGTAATGAATCGCAGAATGATTTGCACTTTCTGTCTCAAAACAATTTAAATCAATAATTAATTGGCTTTGCTAAAATTTTACTTAAACTATTAATGTTGAGCTATAATTACCACTACTCACTTTTCTGTCAACTGAATGTCGGGGATCGTTTTTATAGCCAACCCTGGTGATTTGAAATTTGAAATTGATTTTGATTCTTTTCACACAATTCGTTTGTGGCGCCTGGCCTTCGGAATTAGGGTTGAGCGTCTTATTTAAATAAATGAGTTGTCTTCGAACCATTTTCTGGGCATGTATTGGTGTTAACTCATTTATTTCTTTACATTCCTCGTTATGATGTACTATTCCCTTCGAAGTTCGTATAAAACTCAATAAAATTTGTTGAGTTCATCAAATATGTAGGTAAGTAGTTGCGTGTTACATACAAACATGCGCATTAAATATAGGGCGATCGCAGCGTCATTAATTAACAAATTCGGAAATACTTAGCTAGTTTTTGGCATACCTTGGCTAAAAAAATTATTTGTTTGCCTAAATACTAAAATAATAAACTTTAACATAAACAATCAAGAAACGGATAAATATTAATTACTATATCGAAGAAAACATTTCGGAAGAGCCAAAAATACAGACAGTAACCAACAAATTCCACATTAGACATTCGATTTTTGAGTTCTATTTTATCATTCATCAATAAACTTTGTGCGAAAGGCATTGTTTCCAAAAATTGAATTTATATGAAAAAAAACCAGACAGATCAAGAGTCACTGATGAGGTTCCTTTGGTAATAAATTCTCTCATAGACTAGTTTTCATCGAGGTTTTATGAATTCAAGGAGTAATATGCATTCTGGCGCTCACGTGATAGCTCACAATGATAGAATACAAGATTGCGCCAATCGAGCTGAGAGCAACTGGGCGGGCGTGACGTCACATTATTTTGAGAATGAGAGTGTAAAGAATAATTTTGAAGAATAAGATGATGAGAAGCGAACAAGCGGTGCGAAATAGTAATGTAACACTAGGTTGAATTGTACTTACTCTTCAGCTTCTTAAATTTGAACGTACATTCGGTACAATCACATTATTTTAGGTACAGTTGGAACATAGTAAAATATTGTTTCATGTAACTGCAAAAGTTGTTATGGTACAGATGGAAGATGTAGTCCACCAAGTGACATAAAAGTACATATTTACTGTTTAGGTACAAGTATCTACTTTTAGGTACAACTATTCGGCAAATAGGTACAATATGAATATTTAGTATTCATCACTAGTGCTCAAAAATAATAATGTGACGTCGGCGAAAGGGTGGATGATGTCAAGTCGTGAAAGAGAGGATTAGCGGTTCGCGGAAGGCGCCACCTTTGTTTCGATGCATCGTGGCACATTCTTAATTTTTACAATATTCACAATGTCTTATATGATACATTTTTTTTCGTTAATTTTCCATAAAAATATAGCACATTCTATAACATAAACCATATATGTAAGTTAAAGTTTGAAACGTTGTGCACAATTCACGAAAATTTAACGCATTTCAAAAAAAAAAAAATAATGATAAAATGCAGATTATTATACTAAAACTGAACTGGGCCACCAAACTGCATACCCAATAAGTTTTTAAATATTCTGAAAAAAATTTAAAATTTTGATGAAAGCTTTTAGAAGTTTGTTAAATTTTCCTGAACTGCACACAAAAAATGTATCACGTAAAACATTTTGAATATTGTAAAAAATAAAAGTGTGCTATTTACATGAGCGCTACTGTATGTACATACATATCAGTATTCGTATGGGACAGTAGCTTAAGTCGAAGGACTGGCTTTAGTATAATGCGGCATTCGGAGCATATGATTGCGAATGACTCACTGGCGCCGAGCCTTTGAAGAACTTTTGGCAAATAAACGTGCAGAAATATAGTTCCGATACTAGCAAGTCAATATTCTTATTAAGTCTCGTCAAAAAATTCCTGTCAAAAAATTCCCGACGTAAACTACTATTCCAAATGAACACAGGATATGTACAGACAGACTGCACTTTATTTGTATGGAGAATTTTTTTTTTTTAGCTAGGTACAAAGCCAGACTCCTCAAAAATGTTCCTTTGGTTATAAAAACGTGCTCTGCGAAAAATTGTTACAATCGGATAACGGAAAAACGTGCTTCAAAGGCCTTCAGCCTTTCAGTCAACTCAATTTTTCACGAAGTGGTCAAAGTGGCCTATAAGTCAATGGGCAACCTAACGTTTTAATGGCTCTTAATATGCTTTTGCCTGCGGGAAAAATTTGCTTATCTAATTTTCTCCGGATATCACTATGTATATTTATTATTTTGAAAAGCAGAGCAGTTTTTTACATAAGAAGTAGCAAAGCCAAAAACTCTATTACATTTCGCCAAAATTTACTCCGGGAGTGGAGTGTGGCTGTGCCTGGCTTTTGCGGGTAATGCAATATAAATGCATGTCTTTGTTCGCTACTCTTTGTTTATGCGGGAAATGCATAAGTCGCTTAAACAACTTCACAAAATCTAAAAAAAATTTGTTCCGATTCCATTAACTTTCATCATGGTAGTGCTGAGTAGTACATACATATATCTTTGACTTTGAGTTCTTTGCGGTGGTAAGAGACGCTGCTTCGTCTTTTGGTCCTGGATGGTGTAGAACTTTGCAATCCATTGCCCTGTGTCTTTGCTCATATCCCTTTTTGAATCCTCGAAATGTAACAGCGTGTTCTGTTTTTTGTTGCATTTCAGACAGTTTCTTAATACACAATTTTTAGAACCATGTCCCGGTTTTAGGCAATTGTGGCAATATTTCTGCCCTTGTATGAACTGAAAGCGTGCCGATGGAGACTGTTGTAAAAATTCCTTGCAGGAAAATAATGGACGTTTCCCTTTTTTGCACATGCTGCAAGTGTCACTTTTATGACCTTCGCATGTGACTGAAGTGCATTACTTTGCAGTTGAGCTTGTAGATTTGTCTTTGACACCCATCGCTTCCATGGATTGAAAGTGTTTCTCCAGAAATTGCAGGAATTCTTTGAGTGTTTTTGTACCTCCCGTGGCTTTGATAATGACGTTCTTGTGTCGTGTCATGCAGTTTTTTAACATTGTACATTGATGTGCTTCCAGGTGTAATAGTTAGCTCATTTACTAACTTGCTCACCAGCAAGCGTTTGTTGTTGTAACGCTCCAGAAGTTTGAACCAAGCTCCATCAAAATTCTCTCCTGTTGAGGCGAAATGATTAATCAGATTTCGCAAAATGTGTAATATGCTTGTGTTAACCAAAACGTGGGAATAAAGCATTTGCATTAAACTTTTTATGACCTTATTAACTATTTGCATTTTTATTTAGGAAAAATCTCATCGGAGCACAAAGCTCAAGCACCAAGTGCCATTCAATTTCCCACTGACTTATAGTCAATTTTAACTATTTTGCAAATATTCAATGAATATGCTGAACTTTAGGGCCTCTTTACGTCTTTCCCTCATCCGATTTTAAACATTTTTCGCAGGACACGTCCTTATAGCCTAAGCAGTATTTCTAGCGGAGTCTTGCTTTGTAGGACAAAGTTGCAAAATAACTTACACTTACATACATACATATAAATTTATGAGCGTTCAGATACAAGTAAATGATCACTGAAGTCAAACGGCATGAAATGACTTATGCCGCTTTCAAAATAAACGGCTTATATGAATGTATAGTATGTACTACTTACTAAATTTATATCCAACGGGAATGGGTTTGTCTTTCGGAAATAACAAATATAAGCATTTCGCGACCATCCTCAAACTATGGGAATAATAGATATGAAAGGTGTGACAACTGTGACGAAAGTTGTGTATTTCTAATGGGTTGTTGTTACTATATATTTTACAACTGTAAGCGTTAAATTTTATATAATTTCGCCAAGTCACAAATTTGTGAAAAAATACTATATTATTGTAAAGTTCTTTTAATATGTATTCATATTTTGAAAATACACATAGTACCTATATTTGCCCATATTTTGGGCAATTATATTTTTGATAAATTTATTTCTCTTATTTCTTGTGATTTATAGGATGAAATTGGCACCATCACAGATGCATATCGTCGTTTAAAGTACAAAACCGCGTATCGTCATTCTGCAAAACCGCGTAACTGACATTTGGTGCCAAAAATTGGATTTGCTCACACCAGCTCTTGGCTAAATCCTTATCCATTCGTACTGAAATATACTAGCCAGAAATGTGATTGATTTATAAAAAAGTGAACCATTTTGAAATATGAGAGTTTTTACTCGCTAGAAAATAATTTATGCAACCTCACATACGCGGTTTTGCACTTTGTTGATACGCGGTTTTGTACTTTAAACGACGATTTTTTCTATGGACGCTCATGAGGCATAGTCCAGAAAGCCTCTCTTCTCCCGTTGTGCTTCTGTGCCAGGTTTCTACTCTACGAAGTGTAGTGCATGGAAAAGCACTCAAAATGGAAATACCCCTATTTATCGCTGTTAGATATTCGTTTTCTCCTTTAAATAGATCTACAACTTCAACATATTTTAAATCTTCTTCGGACAAGTTCTTTTTTCTTCCATAAATTGTACCAAAGAATGAGTTCAATTCCCATGCCTAGATCATAGATCTGTTGAAAATGCTTCGAGTTCTTTTGTACCTTTTAACTGGAACATTTAATCGAATAAAATTGGCGCAATCTAGACAGCAAAAAAAGCTGGAGTATTTTCATTGTAAAAGCGTAGTTGTAAAGAGACCGTTAGTGAATCCAGATGCGGTATTATTATAGACCATCGCCAGTACTAATTTTCATTGAAAGATGGGGGTCACTTCAGTTTTTTTGTTTACCTGCTTCCTAGATCGCCTGTAATCATTCGTTTTTTTTTTTAATTAACTCCGTAGGGACTCCTTCTGCATTCTTTCGATCATTCTTAATCACCTCCAAAATATTTTCAATATGCTGATCAACGGCGATGAGGTCTATTGTCTTCATTTGCAAAATGTCTGCTGTAGGTTCCAGAAACATTGAATATTTAGTATTTGTCATCAAAGCATTGATGAACATCGGCCTTGTTATAGCAGCACACAATTGATACGCAGACTTTCTTGTGGAAAAATTTGCCGGAATTGACAACTTTTCGAAAGCTTTCACAACTTAAGGAAAATTTTGTGAAAATTTCCTGATTGCCTTATATTTTTCCGGCCATCTTCAGCATAATTTTTGCGTGTCATTGATTTGCGCAAAATGTGTATCACATCTTTTAGGGTAGAAATAGTACTTCTTATTTGTGGAACTTCGTTTAAGTCATTCACAACAAGATTTACCGGAAGAGGAAGTGTTTTTCTCGTTGGGGTTTTCCATCCTGTTTATCACAGAATGGTTAGAGAAACTCAAATGGGTGTTTCATTTAATTCGGTACCATTTCATTGATTAACGCTGTGCTTACTTCATTGTATCAACGATGAAAAACGCAGGCCTTATGTGGAAATTGAGAGTATAATTACGAATTCGATTACGCATACAATTTAGTATGATTCTTGAAAATTTCTCCTTCCCTTTGCAGCTATAAGGGGGGCAGCTGCCGCCCCTGCCCCTACCTCGCTACGCCCTTGTATGCCAGAAATAGAATAAGTACTTCACAGAGATATAAAATACTTTTCTTAGAAATCCGTGACTTAATCATGTGACTTACTGTTAGTAAAATTTAGGTTTGACGATTTCTGCGAATTTAAATCATGCAGGTCTTGTATTAATTGTAATCAGTGTATTTCTTCTAAACGCGTAAATACCTGGTAAACCAAATTAACCTCGTAAATTTACGGCCGTTTACAGTCGTTTACACAAATTGCAATAATTAAAGCGGACTAAAAAAATTTTTGTGTGGTAGTATAAGGAAAAAAAATCTGGTAGATTTCAAAAAATGTGGTAGATCTCCGTTTTAAGTTTATTTGTTTTGTTCCTTTGTAAAAGAGCGGCAAAAGAAATGGAAAAACTGAAGATCAAAGGGGGCTCTACTCAAGTGGCTGGCACTGTTGTAAGACTACTTTCTAAAAAAAAAGAAGTTATGCATAGTGCCTAAAAGCATGCCACACATTGTGTGTGTGCTCTTTAATAATTGTGTGTGCTCTTTAATAAAGTCTCCCATACAAAGCAATTTGACTACCCTGCAAACCATTTTTTCAGAGTATTCTGAATCGTAAAGAATTTTTAAAGAATTCGAAAAGATCCCATCCGATTTTTTGCCGAATTTTCTAAAATGAAGTAAATTACGCACACTTCCATTCTTTTACGAAATTTCGGAAGAAAATCAGTGAAGAAATGAAAATAATGCTGCCATGTGAAGAATTTCTTGCAGATTTTTTTCAGAATTTTCTTTATTTTTCGTACAGAAATTTCTTTACGAGTTCGTGTCAACCACTTCATATACTTTTCTTTGAAGATTCGGAAAAAAATCGTTACAGAAATCAGATACTCCTAAAGATTTCGTTAAGATTTCGGGAACTTTGGTTTGCAGGGTTATTTCATTTTAGAAAATTCGGCAAAAAATCGAATTAAATCTTAACGAATTCTTTAAAATTTCTTTACAATGCAGAATACTTTGAAAAAATGGTTTACAGGGGTGTTAAATTTTTTGAGTATTAATTAAAAGGAAAAATAAATACCTAAATATTTCAAACTTTCGAACATAAATTTAAATGCATGTTTCAGTAAATGTTATTTAAAGTAATAGCTTTCAGTTACAATAAATACTATATTTTTTATCTTTTTCAATACTAAATATACAAAAAAAAAAAAACATTTTAGTTAAAAATAAAATAAACACTTTAGTTCATCTTTATTCTTACTCTTTGAAATTAATCAAATAATTATATAAATGGTGTAATAAAAAAAAACGTCAAAAATAATTGAAAATGATCAAAAATAACAAAATAATCATGTAATTAAAATTAGTGAATTTTTAAAATTTTTTAATTATTTATTAATCATTAAAAAGGTGCTAATATTGGTATTTTATCATCAAACGGTAATCCAAAAAAACATGCTTTAATTAATAATCATTATGACTATTAATCATTATTTAACAGGTCTGGTATACATAATTAAATATGTACTCGCTTTAATGGTTTACAATACACCCAAATAAAAGTTATAATATTTTGAGTACTTTATTGTATTAAACTGTCGAAGTCAAATAAAACCGGGCATGAATAAATCGTTTTGTACTCAATACAAATCTGGCCATTTTCGAACTAGGTCGGTATCAGTCAGGAAATTCTAGTTGTAAACTAGTATTTTTCCTGACTAGTTGGGGGTTTCACTGCAGAGAATTTACTAAATTTACACTCAACTTTACACTAGTATTAATTAATATTAAGGTTGAAATCCAATAACATATTCGAAATTTAATTTCAATGCGATTTCCCCAATTCGCATTCCATATGAATGCCCCTCAATCCAGCTGTCCAAGCAATGATTTTTTGGTAGTGGTCAACATTTATCTCTGTAATAATATTCGCATTCTTCTGCTCTCTATTCAAATGATCTATGACCATCTGTCCACGTGTATGCACGCCAGCAAGTTCCACGTCTGCATGATGCAGCTGAGTATCAGTCACCACCAAATGAGGGAATAGATAAGCGGCGACGGCCAATGCATCACAAACCAGCCAACGTTTGACGCCTCTCGGTATAAGCAAAGCGCGTTCCACGCGATTTAATAATTCGACGAAGGGACTTTCTATTGTTCCAAGAACGTTTAGGCGCCAATCCTGTTAAAACAAAAAACAAAGGCGTAAACAACGGAAAGGAACAAATAAAATAAATTGAAATAAAATAAAATAATAGGGGAATTCATCCAAACGCGTAAGTGCCTCGTAACCTCGTAAACTTACTAAATTTTGTATGGAAAATCAGTTTATTTAAGGGGTTTACTCGGTAACGAGGCATTTAGGAGTTTAGATTAATATCCGGAATAATATTAATAAATCATCAGAGAAAAAATAAATTTATCCATACAAGAGTAATGCGTGAAGCTCCATCGTCACACGCCTCCCAAGGTAGAATAGTTAACGGTGTTTTAACATTGGCTAGTACAATGTGCGCAGCTTCTGGGTCCAGCATAAAATTGAATTCGGCACTTTTCGTAGTATTCCCTTTGCCTGTGGAAAAGCCAGAGTTCATTTAGTGTCTACCTACCCACACACATGTAAATACACACACTTCCTCAAAATTGTATAATCTCAATTTATCACATTTTGAGATTATCCATAGGGAACCTCCCTTCCCAATATGATTAAGTAGGTTGAGATCAGAAAGTTTTTTTTTTCAATTGCTCACAAACAGTGTTGCCGCGCCCGAAAAAGAAAAATTACCAAAAGCTTTCAAAAAATTTAACAAAGCCCCTTAAAATTAAGCAACTTATTTAACGGGTCTTAGTAAAACGAAAAAATGCTTGGAGTTACTGGTAAATTGGTTATAGAAGTAAAAAGTAAGCAAGTAAGTAAGTAAAGGCAATCTAATATGGTAGACAGACGGAGATAATTAATTTGAATTAATAAGCATAAATGCAAATTAAAATTTTACCCTTACAGACGGCAGTAATGCGAATAAGCCAGCCGCAAGGTTGTGGGTTCGAGTCCCACCGCCAGTATACTTTTTTATTTCCTTATCATTAATTTTTTTTAAGTTCTATATATTTTTTACGTTACTTTCAGTTAGTTGTTGAATTTTTAACAAAATTCATCTCTAAAAATTAAAATTAACTAATAGTAAAATATGAAATGTGATATAAAATGAAGCAAATGAAAATAAAATAAAGTATAATTAAATATATAAATAAAATAAAATAAAAAAATATAAAATAAATAATAAAAACAAAAAATTTTTCGCAATCGCTCCAACCGAGTATCGAACCTGGCAGCTACAGGCTTGTAGCTCGCAACCCTCACCACTCGGCTACCGCGTACGCGAAATTCGATTGCTTCGTTTGCTTACTTGTACAAAAGACAACAACTGGCCGTTTTTACCAGTGTTGTCATCGAAAATTCCCCGGATCCGAGTTAATTCCCAAAAATTTCGTGCATTTGTTCGGCTGCTTATGCTCATTTTAAAGAGGAAAATGCATGAGTTAAAGCAAATTAAGGCTGGTAATGCAAATAATCGAGCCCGTTTGTCTACCGTATAAGGCGGAGTTTTGTCGTCAAAAGTAAGCATTTTATAGTCTAACAGTTATATTCAACAGTTGCTTAATTTGAAAACTTATTACCCATTCTTTCAGGCTTTCAATAAATACTCCTATAATAGTTAATTGCCCTTTCGCTAATTTTTTGAATGCTATGCATAAAACGAGTTTGGTATTAAATATGTTATCCATAATGTACGGCAAATGGTTTTTTATGAGAAGCGATTTCATGGCAGAAGTACACTCGGAGGTTTGAAATAGAGCAACATTTCCTGGAACCATATACGTGATCTGGATGACAGTTTTCCTAAAACAAATTTGAAAAATTGATTGAAATGGTAACTCTTCTGACTATGCGTTTTTGAGGAATATTTTCTTTTTTGACTATTTTAACAAAAAAATTTTGCAAAATTAAGAAAAATTTAATATTTTACCAGGCAGGAAATTTGTTTAAAAAAAACCTAAGATTAAGTCGCCCCTGCCTATATGATTAGCATGTGCTACGAAATAATTTTTCGCATTTTCTGACGAACGTATTATTTTGAGTTGTGACTCTTTTGAAGACGGTGTGCGATATGTTAATATTAGGGCTGCGACTATCCGTTTATTTGGATATCCGAATATCCGTTCGGATAATCGTATATACGGATAAAATATCCTTATTTTAATATGCGTTCTGTTTTTTATCCGGATATCCGGTTAATAACCGTTAATTTAGTTAATTTGGATTTTGAATCAGATACTCGAATATCCGGATAGAACTCCCAGCCCTAGAGTAAATGTATGTATGTTTCTATGTACATATGGTTATTCCTACAAGAAGAGAATAATGCGCATATTTACATATACATAGGTACAATTGAAAGGTCGCGACGATTCAATTACCTCGATAATTGCCCCCCATGATAAGTATTTTTCCAACATTGTCCAAAAACTTAGAGCCATACATGCTGATGCACATAGCAAAATTAGTTAGTGGCCCCACCAACAAGAAGTCCACCATTTTAGGATGCTGTAAAAGATGATGTCGAGCTGTGTGTTTATTTTCATGCTGGTTTTCCCAACAAAAACTTATTGAAGAGTGAAGAGTCATGCGTACCTTGCAGACAAAATCGTACATTGCATTTACCGCATGTTCCGGGTGTACTAGATTCAGATCAACTGACTTCTCGTGTTCCAAATCTCCAAAGCCATCCTTTCCAACAAAATATTTGGGATTCTCCCAGGGTCGCGGTTTTATAAGATTGCTGCAACCCTTGTAAACTGGAATCTACATTTGTATGTATGTATGTAAATAGATGGGTAATGTGTGCAGATAATAAAAATGTTAGTTCCCAAAAAAATACTCGCTTACATACAAATGTATGTACATACATCATTTCTATTGACTGCATCCAGCACTCTGAGTGTGTTTATCACTGCATAATCTACTTCAGTGTTTCCTTGGACGCATGTGACACCAATTATTTCAAATTTTTTTGATGCACTGGCTAAATCGTTATGCCTTTTGAATGCCTCTTCAGCTTTAATCAGCATCATTAGGCCCCATGCATCGTCGTTGCCAACATCACAATCGTATACTACATACCTTCCCATTATTTTGAATTGTTCTTGCTGCTAAGTTACACAATTGAGAACTTGATTGAAGCTTCTAGTATTTGGTATTGTTTTTTCAATTACAAATGTACATATGTGTTCAGGGGCGGTTACAGGGGGGGTGGGGGCGGTTGAGGTGGTCGACCGGAGATCACCACATCTCCTCATCAGACTGCTTTACTGGGATTCGATCCATTATAAGTTAATCTTGCTTTTCCATAATAGTTTTCATTAAAAACGGTCTTAAGCTCAATAAAATTGTTGAATATAATTGTTATAAGCCCATAAATAGCAAACAAAAAATTTAACGCAATATATTCATTTCATATCAGGGGTATAACAGCAAACGCATAGAAAAAGCGCTTGCATAGCCACGTTATTTACCGATATCGCTAGGGAATTGAATTTTAACCTTGTCCTTCCTCGGAGAGCGAATAGACAAAATTTTCGTGCTAATTGTCGTGCATCGAACACTGAAGATTTTTATCGAAAGGCAATATTTATACCGCTAGTGGATAATATTTAGCTCAATTACAAGAACGATTGTCGAAAGAGATATTAAACATTTTTGACAAACATTGTAAGCAAGAATAAGTACTTAATATATATATATATATATATATAAATTTTATGACAATACACTTCACTTCGCACTTCATAAAAATTACTCGAACTTCTATTTGCATGAAAAATAGACGAGGGTTCAAGCAGGTTTGATGCTTCTAACTGGGTCATATAGTTCGAACTTTGATTGGTCACTCCCCGGGGAATCAAGTTATATGCCTGTAGTTAAATGTTATTTGACAAGTTGGTCCCAATCCCCCTCCTCCGCCCCCACCTCCCCTTTAATATTGCTGCGCAAGCTAACTTCTGAAACGTCCGCACTTCGTTGCAGTTAGTTGAATAGTAAATTGCTTAGTGCTCGGCCATAACTCTTCCATTCGCGAAATCAGATTAAGATATTCTATATCAGCTACTGTGGGTTATCAAAAATAACATTAGAATTCATTGCAGTATATTCATCTCATGCTGAAGCACATTCAGGTGGGGTTTCTATACTGTGAACAGTGCCGGATTTAGGATCTATGGGCCCCTAGCATTTTTCCGTGGTGCGGGCCCTCCCAAGAAGTACTAAGAAAAACGGCGGCCACGGGTCTCCACCAGATTTTATTTTTTTTTTATAGATAAGAGGTTTTCTATACAATCTAAAAATAAAAGCTTTATAAATTTTAAACCACGTTACATTTTTTATTATTAACTGCAAAAAAAAAATTTGTAATTTTTACACATGGGTGTTTTCCAGCGGAAAGTCTACCGCGAAAAAAAAATAGAATGCGTATATCTAGTTTATTTATGAGGCAATTCTTCTGAGCTTCTTTTTATAACATAACCTGGTTATTTAAGCAGAAAAATGTTTACGACAAATTATCTAGCTTGGTGGCGCCAGGGTCGAGTTATTTTGAAAAGCCGTATTTATGCTCTAATTTGTTTCAAATTCGACATGTTTAGTTGAAATGTAAAATGCATGTTTTCTTCGTGTTAAAAATTCGTTCAAAAACAATATTACCAAAACTTTTTAAATGGAAATTTCAGTAACGTAACGTCAAGTAACGTCACGTTAGATAGTTCAGCTGATTAACAAAAAAAAAAAAACAGTAACGATTTTTACATTTAAAAACTTGAAAACTGAACCTTAAATATTTAAAATAGCACTACAAAAAATTTTATACAAATAGTCTTGTCCAATTCGCAAAGTTTTGCAATTTTGTAACCCAAGTCAAAATCCACTTCAATTTTTTGGTAACGTCATTTAAAAATTTTTACTTTTTAAATTTTGTTTACATTACGCATACAAATCTCACGTAACGCCAGATTGGAAATGCCCATATGTACAGTGACGAACAAAAGTATTAACACAGAGAATTTTTCGCAATATATGCAAAGTTTTTATTCTAGTTTCATTTAGCTAATTTTTTATAAAAATATAGTTCATACTACAACAAAAAAAACATAAAAATAAAATATTTGCTGGCAACTTCTTAATTTTTTTCATAGTCCGGTTGAAATTGCAGGCAAAATATTTTTTATTTGTATTACCTCGCTCCCTAAATTGTCATCCAAGTCGTTTTCGTAAACAAAAAGGGTTTTACTTACTGCTGATATTTCTTTATCACCAAGCGTGTCTAATTTATTGAGGAACCCAAAACGTTCGTGGACAAGTTTGTAGGTCTCAATCCTCTTTTTCAGTTCACTCTCAAGTTCGTTTATTAAAGGTATGAAACCTTGGCTCGAAATTTATTCGATGATTTTTTAATGTCATCTAATTTTAAAAAAATATGTTTATTTATTTTTGCTTTATTTTAATTTTACTTGGTTAGTTCTTCATTTTTTCTTTTGTTTATTAGTTATTATTATTTTAAAAAGAAAAAAAAACATATATTTTTAATTTTATTTTATTTTTAAAAAGCTTATTGCTAAAGGTCAACAGCATAACGCAAAGACCTCCTCGTTAGCAGATCATTCAATTAGTCTTTCGACAGACAGTAAAGAGCTTTCAAGATAGTTGCCACAATTCACAATTGTCTTACGAAGGACTTTTGTCTTTCGAAAGACCGTGGTGAGTTGAAAGACGGTAGCCAGAAAAGAGGTCATTAGTATTACATTTTATAATTTCACTAAATTCAAGTTAGAATCGTTTCATTAATACTACATATGTTCACGTTGAACCATAAACTCGAGTTTAACGTTTTTTAGGAGGATTTTTATACAATTTATTTATTTCCAATTCACAAATCCTTTTCCAATTCACATTCCATATAAACACCTTTAAGTCCCGCTGTCCATGCAATAATTTTTTTGTATCCTTCCCCATTCACTTCCATAATAATTTTTGCATTCTCTTTCTCCTGTCTCAAGTGATCTATAACCATTTGACCGCGTGTGTGTGTACCAGCTAATTCAACGGTGGCATGATAGAGTTGACTCTGTTTCACCGTCAAATGCGGAAAGAGGTAGGCTGCTACTAAAACAGCATCACACACTAGCCAACGTTCCAAGCCCTTCGGTATGAATATGGCACGTTCCACAAGATTCATCAGTTCGATGAAATCACTTTTAATAGTGCCAAGAACATTTAAACGAAAATCCTGGGAAGATTAAAATAAATACAAGTACATATATATATGTTTTACATAATAATTTAGTTAGTAAAAATATTGAATTTAGCGTTTACAAGTGTAATATCAAAATCTCCATCGATGCACGTTTCCCACGGTAGAAGAGTCACAGGAGTGGGAACAGATGCTAAAACAATGTGTGCAGCTTCCGGATCCATCATAAAATTGAACTCAGCACTTTTGGTGATGTTGCCTTTGCCTGTAACCACAAAAGGGGTTTTAAGTACGTAAGTACACATTTTTGGTGAAGAATATATGTATGTATGTATATATTTAGTACGTAAACCAAAATTAAATACACAATTATGTTTGATTGTTTTTTTTTTATGAGAGGATTAAAATCCTTTTGAATATGTGCATGTAGGTAGGGTGGAAAATGGTACGGGGTTAAAATGCTCTACAGAATTATATAAGTATCATCAAAAAAAAAAACCTATTTCTATTAAGCCCTGCAATGGATTTTTTTATAAATTTTCTAGAAAATTTTATGGAAGGATTTAAAGTTTTACCATGATGCAAAAATTTTAGAGGCAGCCTGAATATTTTTGAAATTTGCTAACATAACGAAAATGTTTTCAAGTTTTCAATCTCACCCATGCATTCTCACTTTCGGTTTCAAACCCCTATAAACATTCGAACTCATTTTAGAGTCAGAAAAGTCTCAGAATTCTGAGTTTTAACCCCCATCATGAGCTCAAAAAAGGGTCAGAAAAGAGCATATTTCCCTTCTTAGAAAGGCACGCCATTATGAGTCCAGGCTTTCTGAGTATTAAAAACAAATATTCTTTATAATTCCGATTATTAATAAACTTTTACTTCTACGTGTGACTTTTGTTCAACTCAGAATTTACGACACCAATAGAGTCCGAAAGGTGTCAGTCTGGTTGACTGGTCTCAGAATCATATTTATGACGAAAGAAAGACTCATAAATTGTGAGCACTCAGAAAATTGTTTAAAGGGATAAAGCGAAATTGAATATTTTCATCTATTTGATTTTTGTTTTACTTTTATTTGGCGTTTGAGTTGCTCTGAAAATTTCAATTTTGTAAAGTAGACAAAACTGCAAAAAATAAATCATGGCCGATGAATTTGACTATAGATCTCTGAAGACGAGAATTATGTTTGATGTTGATTTATATATTCCTAAAATTAGATCCTTATACATATACATTAGGGCGGGTAAATTTTTTGACTACGCACGTATAGCATAGGAGAACCCTACGTGTAATTCTAAACAAATTTGCCCATGGAGCTATGGGTCTAAAATCATTTTGGAGTTTGCCAAATTGCGAAATTAGTTTCGATAGAAATGTAAAAATGTTCACTGTTGCGTCCTCTGGTGGAAGTTTTAAGAAAAAAATAAGTCCAGAAATAGATTCCTCATACCAAAAAAACCACTTGTAGCATGTTTTTATACAAAAACTTTAAGCACTTTTCTACGACACTACAACAAAATGCTAAGAGAGATATTTTCGCAATTTGGCGAACTCCAAATTTATTTTAGACCCATGGTTTCTTCGGCATATTTGCTTAGCATTACGCCTAGAATCCTTCTGTCGAAAAAAATCTCCCATACAAATTTCCCCGCCCTAATATACATACATACATAATTAATTGTTTACCCCTATAATTTCCACCCATAATGTAGATTTTTCCAATTTTATCCAAAAATGCTGAGCCATACATATTGATGCACGTCGCAAAATTGGTCAGCGGCCCCACCAATAAGAAGTCCACCCTTTTCGGGTGCTAAAATGTTAAGAATTCAATAAATGTCTTGATCTGTAAATATGTACATACGAGTGTATGTAAAAGTATTCTTACCTTGCAAACAAAATCGTACATCGCAATTACCGCATGCTTTTCTCGCACCAAATTCAAATCCACTGGCTTCTCGTGTTCCACATTTCCAAAACCATCTTGTCCATGAAAATTTTCGGGATTTTTCCATTCATTTTTCATGATGGGACTACTGCAACCTTTATAGATTGCCAACTGAGAGCTTTTCGTTTAGAATTAGATTTTAATTACATTAACAGCCATTTAAATACCTACATCATTTCTGCTGGCTGCTTTCAGTACTCGCAGCGTATTTATCAGAGTCTGATCGACACTTGTGTTTCCTTGTACGCATGTGATGCCGATAATTTCAAATTTTGCTGGTGAATCTGCCAATTCGGAACGATTTTGGTACACTGCTTCAGCTTTAATGAGCATCATCAGACCCCAGGCGTCATCATTGCCAACATCACAATCGTACACCACATATCTGCCCATATTTTAACTATAATGTAGAAGCTAGATTAAAAATAACTACATATCTACGTACGTATATTTCCACAGCAGTATGACAAAATTATGTAATAACTTAAGTCAAAGCTCTTTAACCAATATTTAGTATATGTATGAAATGCAGTAAGTATATGTACATACATATATTTAAGTACCCAATATGAAAATAATTTAAGAATTAATATATCNTTCGGATCCGCAATTAAAAATATTGTTTTTACATTAAATCGTATGTGCTTAAACTGATAAATGATATAAACATA
>NW_016158447.1:50073-58064 GCF_001687245.7 Rhagoletis zephyria
GTATGAGAGAGGAACTACAAAGATATGATGCTTACATACGCTTGTGACAGTACATGAAAGAGTTGGTGTGACGGTCATAAAATTATTTATTTAGAAAAAAGTAAAAATATTAAAAGCAAGCTGCTTTATTTACCAAAGTATAATACAGAATTTAAAACATACATATCTACTAAGATATTATCTTTGCGATTTTTTAGCCGCATGAAACTTGCGCTTCCTTTGACTTAAATTGTATGGCCTATACTTAAAACGGCATACCCAAAAATGTTGTATAGATTCAGATTTCTACATTTCGTATAAAGTTTGAAACTCTGATTAATATGGCAGAAAAAACATGTAACTTAAAAAACTTTGTGAATATAAAAAATCAACACGTGAATATTTTATAAGTCACTGTATGTAGTTCAAAGTTTTGGAATTTGTACACTATTGCGAAAAAGTCAGCAACTATCTTCGAAATTTCAAAAAATTTAATCAGCACTTTTAGAAATTTATTTTTAGTTTTATATGTAGCTAATTTAATTTTAGTACAACAAAATGTAAGTTTCAAGTTGCTTCTAATTTCCGTTGAGATACAATTTTTTCTGTGGTCTTCCCCATTCACTTCCATATAAAAACCAGGAATTTTCAGCAACTTCAGAATTTCATTTTGTTATGTTTAAAAAACTATAAAACTTTACCACCCAAACAATTTACCGAAATTTTTGAAATTTTGAAGAAAATTTGCTGACTTTTTCAAAACTTTGTACAAAGCTTGAAACTTTGAATGTGGATTTTTCTTTGGTATGATCCTAAGCATATTGGACAGGGGTATCATTCGAGCATCTGAATTTATTTGTTTTTAATTATTTAACTCTCGTTAAACTGTCAAATAATGTTTATATTTTTAAAAAGAATTCTGAATTGTCAAAATGAATTTACATTGGAACTCTTTTTCACTAAGTGCCGTTTTCACAGTGGGGGGGTTTTTGTACTGAAAACCCATAAAGAAGCCATTGCAAAACAGACTTTTGGAACGTTCGCTAGTTCTGAAGCACAGATGCTGCTTATCGATCCTTGGAAAGGACTGACCGTTGCTGAAATCGAGAAAGAAAGCCGCACCAAACTTTGTTTTCAATTTGAATTTAAAAAACAATTTATACTACTATGACACTTAAAAAGAAAAGAAACAGAATATTTTTTGGCACTTACAAGCAACACCGATTTTGACGTAAATGTGATTTTTGGTCTTATGCTACTACCTGTTTCATATGCCTTGTTGGTATGGACTATGTATCTTTTTATACAAAATTAAAACAATATTATCGAAAAATCACTAATCCAAAATTTTTTTGATTCACTAAAAGCATTATATAAAACAAGTAATTTTTAAGCAAAAAACAAAACCAACTTCAATTCTCATATAAAAATTTAAGATAGTCGTTAATTAAAAACAAGGATTATAGAAATCGGTTAACGTGGTCCAAAGTTAAGCGGTAACATTCACAAAAGAAAAAAAAAACAAAAAAATATTCTGACGAATTGATAACGTCCTCTTTTTTTTTGAAATCGCTTAATAACGACCAATATGTACATGCCGAGCCCTAACCGCCAAAAAACCTCGGCGATTTTTTTTTTTTCAAATTTGTCTTTTTGATGCAGAAATTCATACAGATGCTCTAGGCACAATTCAGCATCAAAAAGAAAATTTTGAAAAAAATGTCACTTACGTATTTTTGTCGGTTAGCGCTCGATATATATTCGTTTATATTTTATTAATCTTTTATAGCCATATTATTAATAATGCCACTCATTTATAAAGTGGCATTTTTACGTTTTAAATCTCTTTGTTAAATTACATTCTACAAAACATGCTTTTGATATTTCTCCATCACAAATTTTTATAATTTTTATAAGCATCTCTTTGAACAAACGTGGATACCTTTAATTTACAATATCAGTACAAATTTTATGTAGTTCAATTTTTGCAATTTCTTTAGCTTCTATCATACAAGCTCATGTAATATAATAATAAAGGTAACCAGAAAGAAATGTTTTTGTTTTTGATCTCAACAAAAAAGTTGTCACTGTGTAACTAAGAGATATTTAAGTATGTAGCAAAAAAAACAGGAATGAGGAAAAACCACAACACGGCCAACTTCTTAAAACAATGTGATTTTTCGTATGTATTGTTTTTTTTTTTGCCAGAAAAATATGCATAAATGTGTTCAAAATCGATTTCTTTATGTTGTTAAAATTGATGTACTTTTGCTCAGCGCATCGGTTGCCTATCAATCTACCCATCTGCTAGCAGCTAGCATGGACACATTTAAATATGAAAATAAACAAACATACGCCCCTGAAATGTTTGGAGCGACAAGTGAGCATTATGTACATATGTACACTAGGGTGGTAAAAAGAGTGTAGAATTCTTGAAAATCAATATTTTACGAGCGGAAAATTCTGTCTCTCATCAGGAGACTTCCAATAATAATACTCAATTGTTTCACATGTTTTTAATACCAACGATTTTTATGGGTCCCGCCGTTGCTTTTTTTGTGGTTTTGGGGCGACTTGTAAATCATAGTTAATGTTAAATTAAAAATTGGTTATTGTTATTTAAAGTCTCCTAAAGAGAGTTTTTCGATCGACGAAATATTGATTTTCAAGAGTTCTATACTATTTTTACGAAAACGTGTAAAATACCTTTAAAACTTGAGGCACTTCTTTTTACAAAAAATACGGGTATTCTTTGTTTCCATTTAGAAAAATCCCAGAGCCCAGCATGGTGCTCCTTCGTTATAGGTTTTTATTATAAATATATTCCGATTCGTGCTGATTGTTTCTGACTCTATACATTAAAGAAAATGATCACATGCTTTTAAGTTAATAAAATTTATGTATAGGGACCCGTGATTTTCCAGTCCGGGGCCCGAGTTTCCTATCGACGGCCCTTTACATTTTAAACTACCACCCACCCCACGCATGTAGTGTTGGACCACCCTAATGCACATACATACACACATATTATTTGTTTCTGTACTTGACGTTTGTTTTTGCTTCAAGGAAAAAAAACCATATGAATTTCCGCTTCTAGGGCTACTTTTACGTGAGCAAAAGCAAGCTATATGCTCTGGGGTATCCTCTTGCAGCCCACGAAAACGGCAGTTTGTCACCTTAGAAGACCCCATTTTACATTGAAGGTACGTTAAGGGCGATTCTGTTATCGTGTCTGCAACTTTAAGACGCACTGGCGCTAACACATACATATACTAGTGTTTGGCCCAGTTGCTCCTCCGATTTGTGGCGTGCGCCATGATGTTGTCACACAAGGGGGAAGGAAGCTTACCACTACACCACAGCGGCCGTGTTTCATAATAAGCATGTTTTATTCAACCATCACAAGCTAATAGATAAATCTGGGTCAAATAAAACGAAATTAGCTTATTTCCTATGTTGGCCTAACAGGACAGTTTTCAACAGACCCTGATAATCTTATGTTCGTTGAAAAGCGGAAGGTTGTGTCTTTTCAAGTCTTCTTCTTCTTATTTGGCGCTGCAACCGCCTAAGCGACTTTGGACGAGTTCAATAAAGCACGCCAGTCGTGTCTCTTCTGCGCCAATTGACGCCCATTGGAAATTCCAAGTAAAGCCAAAACCTACTGCACTTGATCTTTCCAAGGCAGTTGGGGCCTTCCTCTTCCTCTGCTACCACCAGCGGGTTTCGAGTTGAATATTTTCAAAGCTGGACTGTCGGTGCCCATTCAAACGGCATGGCCAAGCCAGCGGAGGCGCTGTATTCTAATTCGCCGCACTATGTCCATGTCATTGTAAATCCCATAAAACTGTGTCTTTCTACTGCTTTTAGGAAATTTATGTTAAGTGGATCACCATTGACTCCGCGAACCAAAAGGACTGAGAAAAAATCCGAAAAATAGTTATGGTGACTTTGTGTTAAAATTACAACCTTTACTTGTATTAAACTCATACCTAAAGCTTTACTTAAAAAAAGGTAGATTTTTCCATCTTCACTAAGCTATAAAGTTTTTTTTTCCGATTTCAAGTCAATTTAGTATAATGTGCTAAGAAAGTTCTTTTAAAAAATGAAATAACGGATTTAAGTTGAATTTTCTGTTAATCATGATTAAAAATACTGTACCTAACATTTAGGGCCGGTTGTTCAATGTCTGGTTATCACTACCACTACACTATCGACGATTTCGACATCATGCATGTAACATGTGATCGATAAAGCAGTAGTTGTGCTTAACCGGAGCTTCTACCTCCGATTTGCGCTAATCAGACATTGAACAACCAGCCCTTAGTGTGACACTCTATTATTTAATTTCTTGTGTTTAGTTCAAACTTTCAATTTGCCTTTGCTCACCTTTGTGAAACTTCGTTTCATTTTATTCTTCCAGAGCTACAGACTAATCACTGTTATCACCGAAAAAAACTGACTTGTTTTAGTTTTTATTTTGTAAATATTTTAAGTCCCACTTAATCGTTTTATATNTTCTACCTCCGATTTGCGCTAATCAGACATTGAACAACCGGCCCTTAGTGTGACACTCTATTATTTAATTTCTTGTGTTTAGTTCAAACTTTCAATTTTCCTTTGCTCACCTTTGTGAAACTTCGTTTCATTTTATTCTTCCAGAGCTACAGACTAATCACTGTTATCACCGAAGAAAACTGACTTGTTTTAGTTTTTATTTTGTAAATATTTTAAGTCCCACTTAATCGTTTTATACTGGACATTACTTGCCAACCTCTATCAACAAGATTATTTCTAGACTAACTCTATCTCACTCACTCACACTCCCTTTTTATCAATTTTAATTTTATAGAGCACTTGTATGCTTCGTTTAAATGTGACAGTTGTCTCTCAACAAGTTAAATGAACCTGTTAGCTCACCATTTACTGTACCTGTCTGTTTTCTCTCACTCTTACAAAGCGCAGCNGAGCAAACTAAGCAGCCGCCATTTAATTTGGCAAACAAAAGTTTGTCTGTTAGCTCACCATTTACTGTACCTGTCTGTTTTCTCTCACTCTTACAAAGTGCAGTTCAAAGGTAAAAAATACAAACGCAGGTTGTTTTTCCGCGCGCTTATCAACAAATACAAATGCATGCAACGCACATGCATATACATACATCCATTACATATACTTGTATAGGAAATGCCCCAATGCGAACTGTATTCATACTTATAAGAGCACCTCTTTGCTCTCCAATTATTGGTCTCTGCCCACTCACTAATATGCGTACATACACACTTACGTATGGATGCATACATATACATACAGAATACATAAGCCAACGACATACACAAGCCATTGTATTGGAATTAACGCCTGCCTACCTTAGCCGCCATTATCAAATCACTGATGAATTTACGAAGTGATGGCAATGATGAGGCAAGTAAGTAGCAAACACCATGAAAATCACTACACAGATGCACATGAAACTGAAATCAATGACAATGACTTAAATACATACATCAATGCAAGATTTGTTTGAGTGGGGACTGAGTTCAAAACTTTTATATATACATTTTTGATTTAAAAATCTACAGAATTCATAATCGCAAAGGTATGCATGAATCAAGCACAGTGCATGCGGTTCACGACCGCTTAACGGTGAATGCCGTAGCACCACAAGCAAATGTGCAGCCAACGACCGGATGTGTTCAATTGTGTAACCACCTTGATGGACAGCTTGCAGAGCACAATGCACTTTAGTGAAGCGATATGAAGTATTAATCAGCACACAGGAAGGGATTGTAAAAAATACAAAAAAAAAAAATATACTAGAAAAAATTTAAATAAAGAGAGACATACTAAGAACTTGCATAACTGCGTACCTTTCTACGTATTTAAGAAATAGAACATTTTTTAGTTAAAATTAGTTTTAATAAAAAAGTACCTAAAACTACATAAATACATACATACTTTTACTTCCGCGACGCAGCATGTTTTTAATTTTTATATTGCACCAAAAAAAAAAAACTTTGTGAAAAAAGGGGAAATCACCTTAATAAAAATAAAATTAACAACTCTAACTCTTCGTATAATTTTTATTGGCGTACAATCGCGTTCAATAACAACCTCCCCACCACCAGTAACATGTGGTAAATTAATTAGTGGATTCACAATTAGCAAAATTTTTTATTTATTAACTTATATTCTAAGAATTGTTATTACTAATGTTAGATATGTACATACATTAGACTGCATCACCAAAAAAAGTTGCGGTTTTTCCGATGGGATTACAAAACTTGGTATATTTTGAGACTTCTACCAAAATACTTCGGAACAATATTACGATTTAAGTGAGTTGGACTGATTTGAAAATACCTCTAAAAATGGTGTTTTTTATGAATAAAAATAGTTTCTTAAAGGAGTTTTTGAACAAAATCCCCTCAGATGGCAAAACGGTTAAGATTAAAAAATGTACATAAAAATATTCAAAAAATTTTATCAATCATAATAATGAGATTTTTGATGCTGTTTTTTTAACTTTTTTCTAAGATTTGGGTAAGAAAAACTTGAATAACTACTCCTAAGCTTTACCGATATAGACTTATGAGGTATCAGTGGCNCCCCACCACCAGTAACATGTGGTAAATTAATTAGTGGATTCACAATTAGCTAAATTTTTTATTTATTAACTTATATTCTAAGAATTGTTATTAATGTTAGATATGTACATACATTAGACTGCATCACCAAAAAAAAGTTGCGGTTTTTCCGATGGGATTACAAAACCTAGTATATTTTGAGACTTCTACCAAAATACTTCGGAACAATATTAAGATTTAAGTGAGTTGGACTGATTTGAAAATACCTCTAAAAATGGTGTTTTTTATGAATCAAAATAGTTTCTTAAAGGAGTTTTTGAACAAAATCCCCTCAGATGGCAAAACGGTTAAGATTAAAAAATTTACATAAAAATATTAAAAAAATTTTATCAATCATAATAATGAGATTTTTGATGCTGTTTTTTTTTAACTTTTTTCTAAAATTTGGGTAAGAAAAACTTGAATAACTACTCCTAAGCTTTACCGCTATAGACTTATGAGGTATCAGTGGCAAGGTATTTTCTCACCTTTTTTATTTCTTTGCAAAAAAACTCATTCACGCCTCAATATTTTCTTTATGAAATACCAAAACATCTTAATTCAACATGGAATGACACTCATTTATCTTAGCTTCCTCTGTAATATTTTGAATGACCTTATTCGCAAAGAAATTAAAAGGGTGAGAAAATACTTTACCAATGATACCACATAAGTCTAAATTGGTAAGGTTTTGGCTGAGTTATTAAAGTTTTTCTGATATCAGTCTTTGAAAAAAAGGTCAAAAACAGCATCAAAAATCTCATTATTATGATTCCGTTGAAAATTTTTTAATAATATTTTTATGCAAACTTTTTAAGCTTAAACTGTTTAGTCATCTGAGGTATTATTTAAAAACACTGTTTTCATAAATAAAAAAATAAATTTTTGGAGGTATTTTCAAATCCGTCCAGCTCACGTAAATCTTAATATTTTTGCGAGATATTTTGGTGGAAGACTTAAAATATAATAGATTTTATAATTCCAATGGAAAAACAGTACAGATTTTTTTTGTATGGCGAGTGATGCAGTCTAATGTACATATGTTGTTATGTATGTATATTCCTTTTCCGCGCATTGAGCTCAAATGCTACACAGTTCAAGCATCTCAGGTTACGAGGCATAACCTCGCGATCCAACCGTTCGAAATAGCCACGTGTTCATACACTGAGGGAAATAATGCATAGTAAAAATGAATACTTTATATTTGATTATCGTTTAAAAATGTTCGTATTTAAAAATAATATTTTCATACAAAATTTATTACGCACGTATTTGACTGTTCACATCTGAGTATGTATATGTAAGTGTACATACGCACCCCAAGCATGCAGAGCGCCACTCTGAGAGCGACGACAACACACACGTGCATACATAGTACAAATCGCGTGCGGT
>NW_016158447.1:58792-116996 GCF_001687245.7 Rhagoletis zephyria
TCATTGGTGGCAGTTTGTCGGTATTATTTTTAATAATAATAATTGTTTTTATATTGAAGTCGGTAATAATGTGTGTTTTTGAGTACAGTTGACAAATTAATTTCAGTGTTGCCATGTGGCTCAATGCTACGTGATCCTTCGTTTTGGAAATTATTTAATATATGGTATGGCCACTGCGGCCTGAGTTCGATCTATGGTCCGAGCACACCTAAATTAGGAAAAAGATCTTTCTAACACCGGTGGCTCTTTGGATTTTTTTTGCTTAAAAACAAAAACAAAAATCGGCATCGATCACTCTGGAATACTAATTGCTCGCTCGATGCTACATATTTCACGAATGTCTTTATTTCGTTTTTCTTGGCCTTGTATTGCAGTAGGGGAGCTATTGGTAAGAGATGGGGTATCTCCCCTCAAGTTGTCTATTGGCTCTACGAGACCGTAGTCAAGCCAATTATGTTTTATGGCGCCCTAGTCTGGCGGAACTCACTCGAAAAGGCTACACTAGCTAGGCAGCTGGAGCGCGTACAACGGCCGCATTAATTGGTATTAGTGGGGCACTGCGGGTCGCCCGCACATTAGCATTGAACATAATGCTAAACGTAGCGCCTGTCGACGTTGCAGGCAGAATTGCCGGGCGCGAACCGCTATTCGACTCAGGGAAACCAATTGGTTGACCAACTTGCGGCCGAGGGTGAACCGGGGACGGTTGATGGCACTCATCACACTCACAAAGCCACAGCTCTCACCTCTGGTGGGTCAACACTACCTTCTTAGGCTCCTAGCGTTTGTGAGGCAAGGGTTGAAGTACTTTGGCTCTCACTGGCTAATTAGCCCCGAGGAGCTCTGGCGCATTGAGATCAGCCGTATACAGCTGTAGTAAATACATAATCAGCTTGGAGCGTTTTAACGATAAAGTTTAGGGGGCCGTTTCAAATTGTGGTATCACAAAGGACAATCTTATATTGTCTAAGTGAGCTCCGGTTACACGGGGCTGCCACCTTACCTAACTTAACCTAATCTAACGAGTGCATTCGCACGCGAATTCTTTTAATATTTTTTTTGTCACAAAAACCCACCTTTGCTTTATTAATAGACATATGCATACGTACTTCTTTTGCAAATTGTCAATCGCGCTAATTTTTTGAGCAAAACAACAAATTGATTTAAGATTTCATACTTACATACATACATATGTACATACGATTACTTTCGTTTGCTTGCTTGTCAACGTGGCGTATGAGTGACGTACGGCAAAGCGCCGAAATAATTGGCTGTATAATGCACAAGCCACTCAAACGCACAAAAAAAAAATGACGCGCCATGTCTGCATAAAAAAGCTCATGTCAATGAGCAAACTTACACACGGCGCCGCATATGCAACGCTTATAGAAGACCAACAAACAGCCACCAGCACTTAAGAGGGGCAACCACATTAGACATTTTGTCAGTTAGTAGTCTCATTCAAATTGAAATTTTCGTGATTTTCATATATGTATTTTTTTTTGTTTTTGGCTTTACACCTAATCACCCCAGACTGCCGCTTCTGTGTGGCATATAACTTAATGCGTTTAATATGTCGCCATATCGGCCGACAAGTCTGCTGTACTTCAAGGCGACACATGCACGCACGCACACACTCACATATTTACACTAGCACACAACAAGTGAGATTGCGCTATGATATGCGCTGAAATGAGCTGACATGCGTAGTTCGGCAACAAAAAAAAAAAATAGACTGTTTTGGCCAAATATCAAAACAAAAAAAAGTTGACGCACCTGCTGTTTTAAATTAAGCAACGCTGAAAGGTAAAAAAAACGAGAAACTGGTCAGTATTCGCCTCAATGAGCAGACATTTTTTGTGGTGGCGTTATAAGTAGCGGGTTTTTGTTTTACTAATTTTTGGAAGCAACAATGAATTTTCAATTATAGAAATATGCGAAAAATGTGCTTGAGGCAGGCAAAAAAGTGTGATACAAGTATTAAAGTGAATGAATAGAAAGTAGAAAAGAAAGAAAAATCATATTGCTAGCAAAGCTCTTATTGAAATTAGTAGTATATAAGTACGTTTTGTGCACATGGTCAACCTGTGTGACGTTAACCAAAGATTAAGCGCGGTAATACACAGCCATTCATTTATTCTGGGTGGCCAACGACAGCTACAGGCAATTGATTACTTGCGAGTGAAGAATGTATGTACATACATATGTATGGATGTATGTATGTATACATTTTTTAGATGCGCGATTTCGCGTGCGAGCGACCCAAATTAGCGGTATGTGTTTGACTTATCAGCAGTGAAATTTATTTTTCTTTAATATTTTTAATATTCTTTAATACAGTAGAATCTCGATAAAGTTAACCAAAATGTCCCAAGGGAAATTAATTTTTCGAATTATTAACTTTTCTAAGCGGTTTTCAAAATTTAAAAAAAAAATAATAATAATAAACAACCCATATGTTTCACATATATTTTTTATTCAGTTTATAACAATAACGTACACTAGGGAATAATAATTTTTAACCAGATAACCTGATAACCGGGCAAGTGTGAACAACCCAATAGAAATTTTAGGTAATAACACGATAAATTTATTTCAGTGACTTGGTCTTCTTTATTTAGAAAAGGAATCTTGGATTTAATTGGAACTAGCATATTCTGTTTTATGGAGAGCTTACTTGTTTGCTTTTACATATATGCTCGCCACTACCTCCAAAATGCCGAACTGCGTTGACTTTTCCGCTTTGTTGACATTTTTCAAACACACAAACCATACACAACTCACAAATTCAAACGCTCACAACAAAAAGAAATTCGGGGAATACCCGTAAACAAATTGAGCTCGAGCTTGTTTTTGTTGTCAAACAAATGGTTGGTTTGAAAAAATTATAAGCTCAGAAAAGTTAAACTAAAAGTTAAATTTTTAAAGCGGTACGTGAACGCTGAAATTGGTAACTTAGCGAGCGATTAAATTTTGCCAGTTAACTTTTCCGGATTCCACTTATACTTATGCACATACAACTATTCGATGTGTATGTTGTACATTAGGGTGGTTGAAAATACACAGGAAAATTGGTTTTGGAATTTTCTTGCTGCACACTCCCAGAACTATAAAAAACGGAAATGGAAATTTTATATGAAGAAAGTACATTTTAACGGAGAATTGTACATATGACATATGTGGTCGACAAAAGCCCCCGAGTGACAAGTTTCAGAAGTATCTGAGAAAATTTAGAAAAGTTATTCCCCATATTGGGCCCGCCATTTTGAAATTTTTAAAACCGACACCGGACCTCAAAAAACCCCGAGTAATAGTTTTGAAGTGAACCCAATGAATTTTTGTGAAAATTAGTCGCCATATTGGATCCGCAATTTTGAATTTTGAAAAACGCCACTCGGCATTAAAAATTATTACTTTTATTAATTTTAACGAATTTCTGGATTTTGTGAAATTACTTCAATAAATAGCCTTTGACTAAGTATAGAGATATTTTATATTTTTTAAAACTAATTGTTTTTAAAGGTCTGCATTATTTAATAGAAAATTATTCAAAAATCCATCGACTAATTTTTCATATCACAGATGCAAGCGGGAAATTGTCTAGGTTTGGGACAATAACCTATTAAACTGTTCATGCTAATATATGTACACACATACATACATGTCTTCATGTAAGAGTAAATATACACCAACAATTAAAATGGCACCTTTGATTTACCGATCATTCATTGGCAAAGCGATTATCGAAAAAATTTTCCTGATTTATATGGGGTTAACGCCTTCATCGAACCGCTTAAGATTTCGAATGCCAATACAAATGAAAGCTACATACATATTGTACTAATTATTGAGTTGCTGTTGTAATTGTATTTGCTTTATGTAGCAATAATGAATCCAATTATTCCAATCGTTTTATTTTCTGCTACTGAAAATACTGCTTTAGCCGCCAAATTAATTCTAAAAAACCCTGTATATCTACATTGTTTTTTGTTTTTTTCTCGGACAGGAAGCTTTATGTCAAAATTGGTCACCACAATTTATTAAGGAATTTATTAAATCATATTTATTAACTTTTAATACTTTTATGTGGCTTGTCTTTCATTTAATGAACATTCTCAACAAGCGTGAGTGTTTGTTAAAATATTGTTTCACTAAATTTTAGGATACGAATTATCAAGTAGCTATATATACTTTTGTTCGTTTTTTTTTTAATTTTTTCTTAATTTTATTTGTTTGTGAAATTCTTTGGTAATTAATTAATTTTAATACTTGCACTTTTTTACTTCTTATATAATTTTTAATTTGTTCATGTTCATGCTTGCCGCTGACGACAGCTGCAAATTGTGCGGAAAATACAAAACATTTTTGAGTCCAAAATCAAAATTTAATTTCAAATAAATTTTTATTGCAGTCGAAGTCACAAGCATAAAAAATAAATTACATTGATTTACGTGCCATGAGTGTAGGTGTTTCGTTGAGACTTTTTTGGGTACCCTCCTTAGTTATTCTTTTTTATAAGTATGGGTGTGGGAACAGGTAAATATTTGTTTTGATGATTTTTTGTCGTGCATAAATTAATTGTTGAGAGTAATACTTTTATTCTTTTACTTAAAGTTTAGAAATCATGTTCGATATTTTTAAAGCTGTTTGGAAAAGATACATATGTATGCATATATCTATGTATGCATGTACATACATTAGACTGCATCACCAAAAAAAGTTGCGATTTTTCCGCCGGGATTACAAAATCGATTACATTTGAAGACGCCTACCAAAATATTTTGGAAAAATATTAAGATTTACGTGAGCGGGACTGATTTAAAAACTAACTCCAAAAATAGAGTTTTTATGATTAAAAATAGTTCCTTAAAGAACTTCAAAAAGAAACCCAGTCAGATGACAAAACAGTTTAAGCTTAAAAAATCTGCACATAAATATAAAAAAACCGATTTCAATGGGATCGTAATAATGAGAGTAACGCTTTGGGAGTGATGCAGTCTAATGCACATATTTATTATGTAAAATATAAAAGCTCAAATTCGTCTTAACTTAGCAATAAATTTAATATTTCCTTTTGTAGCGAAATTTGCATAGCATTTTTAGTGTAACCAGCGAATTTTATTATCTCTTGCATCTATTTTTTTTATTGGTGTGAAAATGTAAAATATGTAGATACATACATACCTATGCAGTCGGCGCACATTTTTGCAAATCACGAGAAATAAAAAAATTCACCAAGCCCTAGTAGAAAAAACAACAAGCACTTCTCACAAGGTAATTTAAGTAGGCCTTCTTAAGTGAAGTTATTCTAAAAGGCTTACCCAAGAAGGACTATAAAAGGTGTTTGTCTGCACAAAAGCACATACATACATATGTATTTGTAGCATTACAAATAAATTTGAATATGCATTTTAAGTTGCAATAAAACATTTTTTTTTAGTATGATTTTTATAAAATAACGAAGCAGCTATAGATAGAAGAACTCCTCCAAAGGCCTTCTGAAGTACCTCCTAGGACCCTTCAGGCAGCACTTCAATGCATAGCGAAAACAGAAGAAGGAGCTAGGAATGTAGAGTGAAATGCCTCTTGACTTTTTGGAAGGGCTTTTAGCTCCCGAAATTATCTACTGGGTAATGCACAGAGTGAGCGAAAGTATATATGGACTTATAGAGAAAGAGACAAATGTCTTTAAGAAATGCTCAGTGACAGAGAGAAGGCTTAAATTATTACTTAACAACTAGTTATATGCTAAGCACTACTACCTCACTTAGTTCTAATTATTTGTGAACCAGCCCAAATCCAGTTTAATTTGCTACCTTGAGAGTAGTTAGGTAGCTACACATTTTGTCTTACTAATCTAGCTCTAACTAAATAACTAACTTAGTTATCATCATCTGTGAACTACTTAGTTTCACAGTAGTCAAAACACAACTAGTCACTTTGGATGTAGTTGTTTAACTAGAAAATTTGTCTTGTTCTGATACATTTATATGTATGTATTACATTCATACATTGGATGTATGCATATGTGTGATGCCTGAGAACATAAAAGTCTAGCTTGAATTAGAATATAAAACATTTATTGCTGTTAAAATGTATGTGTTGTAGTTAAAGGAGAGAGTTTATTGACATTGAAATAAAAAGAGGTAATGCTGTGCGTTACTTATGATAAATGGTGGTGGAGTGTTAGACATGCGACCCTTGATAACACTTTTTTTAAACAAAGAAGACTTAAAATACATATAACAAACAATTTATTTAAACTAAAAGTCAAAGTACTAGTTAGAATAGAAAAAATTAAAAAAAGAAATATTTTTTATTGAGTTTAAAATCATAATTTTTTTTTAAATATTCTAAAATGATTTTCCATGAATTCAGTGAGATTTTAGAATTTTAAAATTTACATATTTGTATGAATTTAATAAAATTTGCCTGCGTGATACAATGTATTTGCCTCTTTACACACACAAATGTACACATATGTACATATGTATAAGCACTGAAAGGCCTTTGGGCGCAGTGTACATAGATACATACATGTGTAGGTAGGTATTTCACTGAAAATTATTTATGCATATTTTTGAAAAATTTGAAACAAATCTCAAGTGTGCAATAAAATTTAGACAAGGAAAATGTTTCAGAAAGCAATTTTGTGGCATATGTATATTTTCATATGGCGAGCAGTTAATATGTACATATGTATTTATGTGGAATAAATTAAATATATCTAAATATAAATGTCTAAAGACTGCCGAGATATGATAAGATACAGGTGTATGACGTTGAATTTGAAAATATAATTTGTACGAAAAAATAAGGTAAATTAAAATATTTTAGGGGAAGAACATTAAAAAACATTGAAAACCCAACTGAAAAAAATGAAAAATCTGACATCAAAAAATAAAATAAAAGCAAAATAAATAACAATGTGAGATCAAGTTTAATAGAAATTGTATAACATTAAAGATTAGCAGAACTTTAAGAAATGTATAAAGCGTTCTAAATGCAATTTACATATTTTTTGGCCTATACGGAATTTGTGTTGAAAAAAAAAATATTTTTATATACGTAAAAAATTTTACAATATCTGAATCTTTATTTTTTGCCATTTATGGCCTTATAACAACTTAATATATCCACCAATTTTATTGAGCTTGAGGCCGTTTTTTAAAGAAACAATAATAATAATTATTATTGTTGTTTTTCCACAACATTTTTTCATTAGAAACGCCCTCAAGCTCAAAAAAATTGTTAAATTTATGTGAACCACCTTATTCATAAAAAATAAATTAGATTTAAAGAGCTTTATGAGATTTTCAAACAAATGTGTTAGTTAATATATTTTCGAAGGTACTTAGAAAGTGTGTAAAGTATCGACTTTCTCATGGGAATTAACTTTATAATCTTATAACTCGAGTCTACATATCGCGCACTTTCTTCAAAGGTGATCTGATTCAATATCTACCGTTTCTTATCAATTTAGCTGACTTAAATTCTACAAATAGGTGGCAACCCGCTTCAAACATATTTTCAACAGTAAACTTTTTAAACCTCTTTAGTTGAATACCCGTATTGTAATATTTCATTTATTTTATCAATTTAATTGAGTACAATTTTTCAAACAAACAAAAATATTTTCGGCAGTAAACTTTCCTATACCTGTTTATTTTGGACACACATTGCATTATTTAGTTTATCTTGTCAATTAAATTAATTAAAAAATTTCAAACAGGTGGCAACTCTATATTTTGAGTTAGACCTTTAGTAATATACTGGTGAAAACCAGTTTTCGAGTGATGTGCGTACAAACATACAGACTGACAAAAAGACAAAAATTGTAAAAATTGTTGATTTGGCTTCTGCGGCTCTAATAAAAAATTGGGGTCCTTTTCTTTAATATCTATAATGTACTACAGACATCTGCCTGCTACAATTTTATTAAATGTATAGATTTTACCAGCACCGCAGCGTTTTGACATAATTTTCAACGGAATAACTGTCGCAAAAGCTGCAACTAACCTTAGAGTCAACTTTAGTTACCGACCAACAAGTTTTTATTGCAGACCCACATGGCTTGGGAAGCTTTACTAAGCGTTTTGTCTAAAAGGTCGTTGCAATTATGAAGTATTGCCCCTTAAAAGGTAACAGCACTATGGCTTTTATATATACATACATATATATGCGTACATACCATAAACAATAAATACATTTTCCTATGCACAACTTTTAAAATACTACTCGGATTATTTCAAAATTTTCCCTCTCAAAAATCAACTCCCCTTCACCAATGCGATTGGTGGCACTATTGGTAAATGAGCCCAACCAGGCAGATTGCAGCTAGTGGCTAGTGGCATTGCATAATTAATGGCGCTTGCTCACCTGTGACTTTCGCCACTCTTAAATTATTACTATTTATTTTTCATTAAGATAATTTATAACTTTGTTAATGACATTTAAACACCTTGTCGCCATTTCCTATAGTATGTATGACATGGTTGTTAAGCGCATACATACCTGCTTGGCATGTGGCATATTGCACATACATACATATAAAGGTTTTGTATGCGTATACCGACAACAATGACAACAATTAATTTGCAACTATTATTTGTTAAAGTCATTATTGCTTTTACTCGTGTTATTGTTGTAAATTTAATTTTTTCTTTTGGCACTCGCGACACTGTTGCATGCGCAATACGAGTCACTCGTCGAAACATATGTAAAAATTTGCGATTATTGAGTGCCACACAGCAACAACGATAGCAACAAACCCGAATATGTATATACGTATATGTGCATTTATTAAATTGCCACGAAAGCTACAATAACAACAACAAAAACTATAACAATAACAATCACATAAATGCACACAATTAAATTATTATGTGTGAAAACAATTAATTATAGTACAACAACAAACAATATGCATAGTCGCACGCTGTACATACTGCTTTCGACGCTAAGCGATTGAACAGTGCGAGCGTAGAGAGTATGTGAAAGCAGCTGTGCGGCGCGGCGCGGTGAAGTGAAAATTCCAATTTGCACAGATTAATTGCGCATTATGCGATTTTCATGCCGAAATTGGCGTAGCGAGCGAGAGGTGGAAATCGAGGAAAAAGAAGAGCGAAAAAAGTGCAGGCCGACAATGAGTGTGCAACGCGCGTACGACATGGCGTATACGTACCTACGCTCGATTAAATGCAAACATAAATAAATACAAATGTACGTTTGTATGTACCTTCATACAGTGACTCAAACAAGTATTCGTGATGCCAGCTTTTTTATACACAATTTTTTTCAAGCAAACTTTTTTTATTACGAAAAAATATTTTTTTTAAATTTCTATTATTTTTTTTATTATTTACGCTTTGTATAAAAATTCGACCTTTGCAAACTAAATTTTTAGGAAATCTTGGGAAATGCAGTTTTGTAGCCTATAAAATGTGAGTGCGTTTTGGAAGTGGTCGAAAATTCACGTTGTTTTTTAATATTTTTGCTGGCTGACAGTTGCATTTTTTCCATATAGGCCGTTACCAAAAAAAAAAAAGAAAAAAAATCAACGCCAGATTTATAAATTGCACTCGTTATATGGAAAAAAATCGCAAAAGACCGGCGGCAAAAAAAAAATATCAAAAATCAACACAGATTTTCAACGACTTCAAATCTGCACCTTTTATGGGCTACAAATCAAATAAATTTTCTAAAAATTCAGATTAAAAGTTTTTATGCAATTTTTTTCATAATTTTTTAAGCTCGAAACTTTGATTTATATGCATAAAGAGATATCTTAGAGAAATAAGAAGAATTCTTGATTTTCCGTTCTTTCCCCTATTTTGACAGAAATATCAAGAGGAAATAATAAGAATTTCGTATAAATAACATATATGAAAAGGAATCTCAAGAAAATACGAAGAAATATTCTTAATATTATCAATAAGAATTTGAGCGGCAAACCAAAGAGATTTCCGCATAATTTTTTTTTCGTTCCTCGCATCTGACCTACCCCTCAACCTAAAAATTGTTCATAGAGACAATCTTAGTAATTTTATTAGGTACTTTTGGCTCTGTGTGGTTTTGATTATAGCATGAAAAATATTTTTTTAGAAAAATAACAACAAAATTTAACTTGAAAAACATTGTGAATATTAAAAATATTAACATGTGAGTGATTGTTTGAGTCAGTGTATGCGCATACATATGTACATATATGTATATGAATACGCAATATAGAGGTATGTATCAGTTAGTGTGCGATTTAATGATTATTCGTTAAAAATTTAAAGCTTTAACTACCAATTATCGGCGGCGGTCGGCGTGTACAGCCGATTTGTTGGCATTTTGTTTTTGCCACCACACGCACTAAGAATGGTTAACCTAGTTATTCCAGACACAAGCACCTACACATAAATAAATGTGTGCTCACAAGCTATGCTTTTGTGGGTCGCGCGCCTCGCCTACTTGTGATAAGTGCAAACAGCTGCCATCAGCAAGCAGCAAAAAAACAATAGTTTTTTTTTCGTTAGTATGTAGTATGCGCGCATGAAATTGTTTGTGTGTGTGAGTATGTTGCATATCCCTGTTTTTCCGGCTGTCTCGGTGCACTCGGGTGGCCGTCAGTGGTCAATGCGGTGACATTTAAGCGCCTAGCATGGAGTGCAACATTTAAAAAACATTTGCGTTAACCATGCTTTGACCACAAACGCACACACTATGCCGCACTCACAGCGTACTTGTGGTGGCTTTCACTCATTCAGTTGGATATACACTTACTGTACCTACTTGCATATACATATGTATGTAAAAGCTTTGTTGCATAGTCAAAGCTGCTTTAGTAGGAGTTGCATACCTATGTGGCATCAACAAAAGCTCAAGTGGCAAATAAAATCGGTCAAAATGAGTGTTTGATGGTTGGCAGCAGCGGCATTGCTAGAGCAGTGCAGCATAAGTGCGCGCTTAGTTCTAAATCGGTTACGGTTAAAAAACAATTTACGTTTTTTTTTGTTGTTATTTTTCAGCAAAGTTGTTGCTATTTTGCTACACAACCGTTCGTTTAGCTCCAGAGTACTGGCTTCCATTACTGTTTCGTCATAATCATTAACAAGTGGATGTGTCTGCTAGCCAAAGTTGATACATGCCTGCCTGCCTGCCTGCCTGCCGGCCTACGAGTAGCTTCAAATACGCGCGCGGCTTCAACCTTGGCGCTGTTATCGCATAGCTCGCCTCTGTGAAAAGGTCACACAACATATAATTGCCAACCAAATGGCCTGCCATAAATTATTGGTCAACATTGTTGCTCCAGCGTAGCACTCAAATAAGCACACAAACGCACATGCAAATTTAATTCAGTGTTGGGTGAAAAAGTTTAAAAACTGCAACAATTAATTCTTTCATCCTTTTTTTTAATGAGTCGCTCTTCACGTGCGTGTGTATGTGTGTGTGCAATTGTTGGAGTCAACTTTTGCCACATTTCATTTGCATGCACCTCCAACAACCTATATGTATGTATGTACATTGAAAGTTACTACAATGTTATTTACTCATCGGTACGTAAAGTAAGTTTTATGAGTTTTGTGGAAAAGGGGACGGATATTGCCGTCATGGCTTCAAATTGAAAAATTGCATGCACTTTAGGTGAAAATATTTGCCACAAATGAAAACGACAGACAGACGTATGATTGCTTAACGGTTGAGCTGAGAGCTCACATATATATACATACTTATGTATGTATGTACATTAGGGCGGGTAAATTTGCATGGGGGATTTTTTCGCCTATGCACGTATAGCACAGAAGGATTCTATGTGTAATTCTAAGAAAGTTTGCCGACGAACCATGGGTCTAAAATCAATTTAGAAATATTGATAATGACGTCGATCCTATTCAAGTTATCGGCCGTAATATCGATAAAAAAGTTCAAGTTTTCTATATATGTATCATTACACAAAGCGATAATTAGAGAAAAAATCTTGAAATACAGCGATAGATATATCGATTAACTGGTACCGATAATAATGTAAATACATTGTAAGACAACGCAATCGAGAAAGGCGTATTTAGCGTTATTGATCAGTTTCATCTTCAACGACAATTGATAATGGCATATAAAGTCGACTTTATAATAATACCTAAATAAGTAAAAATATAACACTATATATATTTATATTTCAAAGTACATATGTTCAGACAGGCCGCTAATCGAGCGATTAGCCAGGCTTTCTCGATTAAGACGCTGATTCACCTCGATTTACGATACATAATTTCCATTTTTAATTCCTCGATTAGTGCGTAATTAGTGCTGAATGCATTTTTTCATGCAACCCTGCTGGGTAAGTTTAATTTTGACTTTGAGGCAGTTTATTAAAAAAATAGCAATCAGCAGTTTGTGTCTGTTCCTCTTTTACAGCTGATATTCCATCAGGGATGGAAAATTGAATTCTCAACTTGTACCTAATTTGCGGAAAACTTTATCTAAAAGTAGATAAGTGTCCTAAGAGGTAAATATGCAATTATTATTAAAAATTAAGAGGATTACCTCTCCTTTTGATTTCATATACTTTTGGGCTCACATTAAAAAACTTTGGCTATAAAAATAAAGAATCTCTTCGAGCAGCTAGTGACAAAACTATGTTTTAAGAAAGATTAATAATTTTTGCCGGAGTTCTTCGATCTGACGTTTTAAAAAGAAAGAATAATTCTATGTCTATCTGGCGCAATCAACTACAGTGACATTACCTTGTTCACCCGTGTGTATCATTTGTGCCCCTTCACAAAGGAGGAAATTTGAATAAAAATAAGAGCTGACTTGCTTGGAAGTTATTTGGCTACATTTCAAATGTACCTAAACTGGTGTGTTCGTATCGAATGTATTTTAAAACTAAATAAAGCTACGATTGTACCAATTTTTCCATCACTGCAGCTGACTACGAGTCGCTAATCGAGCAGCTGACTGTGTGTGAACACCAAATAGCGGTAGCTCAATTAAAAGGTTAATTAATTTAATTAAATCTCTGTCTGAACTTAATATTACAAATATTGCAATCAGAGTATAAATTTTGCGTTCAATTAATTTCTATTTAAAAATTGGTAAAAATGCGTCCAATCCATTCTTTTTTTACTTTTGTGTAGAACAAAAATTTTCAAATAAATTTTCAAATGCTTGTTGGGTTAACTCATACCCATACATATATGTAAACGAACTGCCTACATACTTGCATACATATGCACATAAAGGATACATGTTTGTATGCGTGCATTCCATTGCAATTGTATGTTGTTAATGGCTCGCGGTCACATCGCTCTTAAAAAAAAAAAAAAAATATACAAAAATAAACTACCCATGTGCAGACAAACATACACTTTCCTGTTCCACCTTTCACAGGCTTGCACTCCACGATTCTCATATATTGACAATGCACTGCTCATGTGCGACTACTCAGTATGTATGTACATACGTTGTATATATCACCTCCTACAAGTATGGACTCCTCATAGGTATTTACAGCTGACAGAAGTGTGGAAAAATAAATGTGCTGACCATCAACTCAACTCGACGCAACTTCCATTGCACTCACTGCTGGCGAGTCAAAAGGTCACATCTGCCTATATTTGTACGGACGCACTTATTCATTGCTTTGCTGTTACTGCTGTTACTCTACTGCCGCTATGCCATTTGTACGATTCGCGTATGTGAATGTAAAAAATTAATAGCAATTCATTTTGCATAATATATGAAGCTGGAGGTGGTCAAAAAAACAAAAACAAACAAAAATAATAATTTGCTATGGAGTCGGGAGCAAAGAGATACCTTAAAAAGCAAGCTTTAGTCAGGAGTTTCATACACCTATACGAGGGCAGTTCGATATGCCAGTTATGGAGGTTTTTTTGTAAAAAGAGGGCATTCTTCCGCAACAAAATCTTATTTTTGTTCAGCACATTTAGTTGAGAGTTTTTAACCGACTTCACAAAAAGGAGGAAGGTTATCAATTCGTCGGAATATTTTTTTTGTGTATGTTACCGCATAATTCTGAACCACGTCAACCGATTTTAAAAAATTTTGCATCGGAAACGTACTGTCTCAGAGCTGATCCCATACTAATCTGGCTTAGATCCAATCATTGGATCATGACAAAATTAACGGTACTCCTAAATTTTCATATGAGAATTGAAGTCGGTTTTGTTTTTTGCTTAAATATTACTTGTTTCCAATTTGTTTTCCTTCAAAATAGTAGGATTCCTCAAGGTTCTATATAGGCATTTGTACCAGTGAGTAGCTTATCATTCAGCTAATGACGCCAGGTTTGAAATCAGTAAATATTGGGAGGGGGTTAAATTTTTTTTAAACTAATTAATTAAATTCTTGTTTCATTTAATATTTTTTATCTCATTTTATCTGCATATGTTGTTTTATTTTATATAGTTTTTATTTCTATTTTGGTATATTTCATTTTGTTGTACTTTTATTTTAGTTTGATTTAATTTAACAATTTTTTTTGTGAAAATATTCATATGGATTATAGAGCTTATTTTAATTAAATTTAATTAATTTGAATTTAAACTATTTTTTTGTTTTATTTAATTTTATCTTATTTTAGTTTATTTCTTATTTTTGGCCTAATATCAATAAAAATTGTTGAATATAATTGTTATAAGGCCATAAAATAACAAAAACAAATGGCCTAATAATAGTCATATTCAACAATTTTTATTGAATTGTTGAATATTATTTTACTTTATTATTTTTTTGTTTACATTTATATTGGTTTGTTTTATTTTATATTATTTTATTTTATTTCGTTTTATATTTAACAATTATTAGGCCAAAAAATAATAAAAACAAAATAATTTATTTTATTTTATTTCATGTTATTTTATTTTCATTTATTTAATTTAACTTAATTTTTTTCTTTTTTATTTTACTTTATTTTATTTTTATTTTATCTAACTTGTTTTATTTTATTTTGGTTTACTTGCATTACTCGGTTTGATTTCGTTTAATTTAATTTAGTTTAATTTGGTTTGCTTTAATTAAATTAAATTTTTCTTTAATCTTTTTTATCGATTTTGTTTTATTTCATTTCATTTTATTCTTTTTGTTATATTATGTTATTTTCTATTTTGGTTTATTTTATTTTACTTAATCATTTAATTCTAGAGTAGCTTAATTTTATTTTATTTTTTTAACTTAGTTTTTATATTTTGGCTTATATTATTTTTCTATCAATTTGTTGCATTATATTTTATTTTATTTTCGTTTATTTTACTATATACTTTTTTGATTCTACTTAATTTAATTAGCTCTAGTTTAATTTTATTTTTAAATATTTTGTTTACCTTTATTTAATTCTTTTGGTATCTATAAATTATTTCTAAAAAATTTATTAGATTATTTCATTTGTGGATATTAAAATTTGGCCCAAGTAAATAGTTTAATACTTCTTTTACGTAATTTTGATTTTTTTTGCGTTTTTGTTCTCTTACCCATTTTTTTAATCTTTCACGGTGAATTTTGTGCCTCTAACTATTTAACTCCACGAAGATTTGCTTTCGTGCATGAAACATGAGAGCAATCATTTACGGTTAAAGCGCAAAAATCATAGAGAGCAGCATGCAACACCCATAAAGGACACTTACAAAAGGTAGCCATGCAAAAACTTTTTTTATGAACACTTCAAAAAAACTTTTATGAATAACAAATTTTGAGTTGCCACTTCGGGCTAAAGGTTTGAAGATTAGCCGTTTTACTATTTCAAAAAGAGTTTTTTTTTTGCTTCTACACACAATTGTAGAAGTTCTGGTAACGCTTTAAGGCAAAAGCCAAAGTACAGTTCAGGCCGAAAAAAACTATAGCGGGTAGAGCCATTGAAGTGCTAACGTTGCAGGCAACATTTTGGATATTAGTTTTCACAAACACACAGTTGGTAAGAGAAAACTGCAAAACTTCAGCAGGATGTGCAACATTTGGACACACACTAAATATTCCTTCTGTATTTACATGCATGCGAGCATATAAAAATGGAGGTGTTTAGAAGTGACCGCAATATTTAGCGGATGAGTTGAAAAGGTATTTGCTTTTGTGCTAATAAAAATGTTATAAAACAAAAAGCATGGAACTCACTTTGTGTATCCTGTTCAGCATGTATGTATGTACCTAAAAGGTACTTAAAGCGATATGAGCATTTTTTCACGCTTATGCACACAAAATATTAGTTTGCTTGCAGCAAGCGCGCTAACCGCCAGCAACTTGAAACATACATGTTGACTACTTACACACTTGTATTTACTTGCATACATATGTACATATGNAGCGCGCTAACCGCCAGCAACTTGAAACATACATGTTGACTACTTACACATTTGTATTTACTTGCATACATATGTACATATATTTATGTAAATATATGCGGATGTGTGATTGAATGCGTTTTTTCAGTAGGTGGTCCTGAATGGCCTTTCGGAGGATGTTGATCAAACGTCAAGTCTAAGTATGTATTAGTACTCAAGGGAGCGAGAGTCATGCCATGAAATACTCGTATGAATAGCAAAATAAGAAGGCAAAAAAAAATGCCAGATATGAAAAATGAAACTACCAAACTCAGCAAAGCAACTGAAGGTAAAAATCACAGCCAAGCGGTTATTAAAGATTTGCTTACTCTCTGACTAATTTTGTTGGCGGCCCTCCGCTACAAGCACGCAGATGAATTTTATTAGTTTTCTGCGCATCCTCTGGAAATGTTCGCTTTAATGTTCACCTCAAGGGCGACTGAGATTCATACATTAACAGTAGAGCAGATAGTAAGCAAAAATGACCAATGCTGCGAAAGTCACGGTTGGCAGGCAGGTAGTTGCAAGCTGGGTTAGGGTGGGCCGTCACACATGCCACACATGTTCAAGATTTTCACTTTTTCTTATGAAGAACTTTTTTTCGGTAACTTTTTTATTAAAAAAGCAAAGTTTCATCGGAGCAAAACAAATTATAATTTATGACCATAACGGGCGATAATAATATCTGCGAAGGGGAGCAATGCTTAACAACTCGAGGCCAAGTAGGAAATATTATAGCCTATGAGGGTAACAAAAAGAAACACTCACTTTATGATAAGCGCGCTATAGCGTAGAAGTGGAAAGAGCGACTGCTCAATAGTCACCATTGCCACCTTGCTTATCAGCAGTGCAGTGAGTTGGGTTGAGACAGGTTTTGTTTTTTTTTTTGTGCTAGCTACCCAATCTACGCAGTATTGAAATCTACTTAGTTTTTACTACTTCTTTTTTATTTTATTTTTTTTTATAAATCAGCAGTGGGCGTATCTTTTGGTAGACATTGTTGCTGTTTATCAAAAACCTACATGTGTAATTTTATTTAGGTTTTTTTTCATTTTCTTATCAGTTCGTTCGAAAACAGTCATTTCATACCTTATCGTAAGACACCGTACAACATCCATACATATGTATGTATGTAGGTATGTGTATGCGTGTGCGTAATATACAACAACAGTCGACTTCTATTTCATAATTTCCCCTGGCATTGTGTGACGCTTATCGCCAACTATTTCCACGCATAGAGTGTACATAGAGCACAACAAGCAATTGAGAATTATGACTGTGACTGACTATTAGATAAGCCTGAAAAAAATAAAAATAAAACAACTACAATAACAAAAGATTGTACTATAACTATTTCAGCAACAGAAACAGGATGCTTAGACAATGAATGGCTGATATGCTCCACGTTGAAGTTTGAAGAAGTGGAAAAGAATCAGTTCTAGCTGCAGCCTCTACCACAGCCGTAAAAGCAACCATTGCTCTAGGCGTGCTAACGGCGCTTGTGGTATGGGGTGAGCTCTGTAGGCACTAAGTTTGTATGATATGTACAAATGTACATACATATGTACTATGTACGTATGTATGTATATGAATGAGCACCTAAATAGCGGCTATAGGTCGACTACTCCCCTGATAGCAGTTTTTTATTTTACTATTTATTTCTTGTTGTGTTTTTGTTGGGCACTTTTTATACCTTTCATGAGCATGAAATGGTATTATAACTTTGGTCCGATGTTTGTAAGTACCAGAACAAAAAGAGATAGACCCATTAAAATGTATACTTATATGATCAGAACGTCGAGCTGAGTTGATTTATCCATGTCCGTCTGTCCGTCTGTCTGTCTGTTTGTATGCAATCTAGTCTCTCAGTTTTCGAGATATCCGGATCAAATTTGGTAGGTGGGTGTATTTTTATAATGTATTAATCATTTGTCGGAACCGGAAGAATCGGACCACTATAACATATAGCTCCCATACAACTGATTGTTCAGATATGAGATTTTTCGTTATAATTCATCCATTTATGTAGCTAGGACCATGAAATTTCGCGCTGCTTTCACTCATTATCAGCAGAAGACTTACAGTGAAAATAACGAAGATCGGGTCACTATAACCTGCAGCCCCCATACAACTGATTGTTCAGATATGAGGTCTTTTATCATAACTCCTCCATTTATGCAGCTAGGAACATGAAATTTCGCACCATTTTCACTCATTATTAACAGAATACTTACAGTGAAAATAACAAGGATCGGGTGACTACAACATGTATCTTCCATACATCTGATTGTTCAGATATGGGATTTTACTGTAAAACTCCTTTATTTGAACAGCTAAAACCGATAAATTTCGTAAGATATTTTATAAATAATAATACAAAGTCTACTGAGAAAATCGTCAAAATCTATGCTGTATAAGCTTTATCTCCTATAGCACTGATTGTTCAGATACCAGTTTTTGCGATATATCTCCTTTATGTAGGAAACTAAACCCAATAAATTGTGTTACCGGTTTACATACCGATCACATAGCAGTGAAAATCACTTAGATTGGTGCCATATAAAGTATATCCTCCATACCTCTGATTGTTTAGAGGCGATTTTTTATATAAGTATGTAACTCCTCTATCGATGTATGCAGATGTATTCAAAATCAGTAATCTGTCAAACTAAAATTTGCAGACGTTCATGAAATGTATGAAGCCTTCGGCATAGCCGAATATATAGCAGGTTTGCTTACGCCTATTTGGAATGCATGTACCTAAGCACATACATATGTACATATGTATGTACATACATACGTATATAAGCGGGTTTAGTCGATAACTGAATGGTGCCTTTAATTTTTTATTTTTATTTCGCCTTTTAGACAACTTTAAATAGTAAAACGGAATATACTTAAAGCTGTATTGATAAGTTTTGCTATGCTAAATAGTTTGCGAGTTTGAAGAGATACATAATCTTTGAAATTTTTTCACCAGCAAAATCCTTAACAGGGTTGTACATAAATGCAGTGTGACCAGGTTAGCCTAGCTAGAGTTAGCAATTATATTTTAGGACTAGCTAGCTTCGTGACATTTTTCAGTTTCTTTTTGTTTGGTACCATTTCAATAAGTAACTTTCATCTTTTTAGTACTCTAAAAAAATCGAGTTTATAAAAATGATACAAAGTTTCGCGGTGAAATTGCCAGTTATACTTATAACTTTTATACTAACTGGAAATTGTTGAGTGAGACTAATCTTTTTTAAACTCGAGCAGGCAAAATGAAAGCTTAATTGAATTGCAATGGCAAGTTGAGGAGCTCTTATTAATCAGTACTTTCGGGCAGGGCTTTTTTACGATTTAGAAGCTGTATTATTAAACCTTCCAATAGCTCTGATATTCGGAAGCAAAACAACTTTTTTCTTTAAAGAAACGGATCTCAAATAAAGGAAGAATTGGAACATATGTGCCGCAGTGTGTATGAAGCAAAATTAAATTGGTACGGAAGGCATATCGCTTTAAGAGATTAGAAAAATGCTTCCTTATGAGAACCCCCCACTTGAATTTGTAGAGGAACTGTTAAATTTTTCGACAGTTTTCGGTGCTGATTTTTTAACTACCTCTACCTTTTTCTAACCTTGTTTTAAGTTAACTTAGCTAAATTTTTTTTCAGATAATCTGGTCACACTACATATGTATATGGTCGAACAAATAGGTTTTTGCGCTATTTTATTTTCGAGGCGAATTTAGGTCAGATTTAAAAAAAATACAACGGTTTTTTACATTTCAAAGAAAAAAGTCGGTGTGCTTAAAAAGTAAGAGAAAGCGGTTTAAAACACGTGCCAAATTTCACATGCGATTATAAAGGATCAAAAAATCGGTGAGTGTTTAGCAAAAAAAAAAAAAAAACAGAGGAACGCCAGGAGCTAAGATTTCAATTTCCGATAAAGTATCGTAGTTCGATGAACTTCCCAGAACAAATTGAATTCTTCAGCTTTACAGCGACGGCTCTAATCTAAGCATTGCCGTTTGAACACCAACAACAAAGAGTAGTATAGTAGCAAATTTGTTATTTAAATATTCAGATGAAGGATATCAAGAAATTGGAGAAACGTTGGACGAAGTGTATAGAGGTCAGAGGAAACGATTTTGGTAAAAATTATTCGCATTTGAGCCGTATAACAGTCCATCATTCAAAATGTCACATTTAACTCAACCTCGTACATTGAATTGCAACTTAAATATTAAGAGATCGTTTATCGAAGTTCCGAACTATGGCTAAATTTTAACTTTCATTGAAGTTTTGCAAAAGAAAAAAAAATATTAAATGATTTTCAAAAGTTATGCAAAATTCTAAATTTCACAACTTCCGGGACTTCGCAAGTATATTTTCTGGTCCCGTTTTAAAAGTGATATTTGTGTATGAAGTAAAGTTAAAATCTAAAAACTTAAAAAGTTTTGAAAGTAAAAAATCGTAAAAGCAAAAACTTATAAGAATTTTCGGATTTTTTTTATACATACGAAACTTCAAATGAAATTTTCAAAAAGTAGTTTTTTTTTTACTTTGAAAAAACAAATACCTTTGCCACCTATAAATAAAGTTATGTTAAAACTTTTTTATTTAATTTGAATTTATTTTTAATTTAAAGTGCGAAGGTGCCACGCCCATTTTTTTCTAAATGTAGTTTTTGATGCAGAATGACAAATAATGCGAAAGTATATAGATTTTTCGCCTCTCCTGAACAATTTAAAAAAATTGACTTGTAACCTTTTCACGTTTATGTATCGATATGTACATACAAAGTTCAATACAAAGTCGTTGGTCTAATAAACGTGATTCCCTATTATGTCACAGCGAATTTTGCACAATATATGTACCAGTTTCCATTCTAATATTTTTCCGCTCATTTTTTATAAAAACACAACAACAAAAAACATAAAAATATAATAATAAAACTCGCGAAAATTCAATAAATTTTCATGCGAATTTTCAACTTGTTAATCAGATTTTTTTCGAATTTTCTTGAGTATGCAGTTTTGTAGCCCATTAAAATCTAGTAAAAAAAATGCAAGTTCGGAATTAGTCAAAAACCGCATTGATTTTTCAGTTTTTTTGTTGAAGGCGTTTTGCATTTTTTCCATATAAAGTATTTTCCAATTTATTTTTTTTTTATAGAAGAGACTGCGTGAAAGAAAATGTCAAAAATCTACTACTTTATTACAATACAATTGATTGGGCTACAAATGTGCATACTTAAACAAATTCTAAAAAATCTGGTTGAACAGTTGCAAATTTTCTTGAAAATTTTAAGAATTTTCGCCAGTTTTGCACTAAGTTTAGAAATTATATTTTTTGTTTTTTGTTGTAGAATGAACCATATTTTTTACAAAAAATTGGCGGAAAAATATTACGATAAAAATTGTTGCATATATAGTAAGAAGCAACTGTGCCAATACTTTTTGCCGGCAGTGTATGTATGTATCTAAAAACTTTTCGCACATACGTATGTACATACATGTATATATGTACATATATTTTTTTGCATATCGCACTTTATTGCAATTTATTTCCTCTTTCCACTATTCAACTGCTCCACATGACTCGCTCGTATACAATCAAGCAACTTCAATCAATATCATTCTTTAATACTGGGCATTTCTTGTGCTGTCTTTCTCAAGTGGCAATTTATTCATTTTTTAAGATTGGCTTAAATATCTGAGTTTCTGAAAGCGTGGGTACTTGAAGAGTTTGTTTTTATTTCCTCACATGACAACTTAGGTAGAGATGTGCAATAATTCCTTGAACAATGGCGCTTCTTTGTTTCTACTTAGAGGTATTTCAACTGCTTCGTGGTAGCCATTTTTGATTCGAGTATAAATTGCCATCGAATGTATGTAGATACACGCTTGGAATTGCATGTGTACTGTGGTGGATGAGTATAACTTATAGCCCGCAAAAAAATGTGAATGTGTGTATAAAGATTTACTAATTAATTTTTATTCAGGCACATACGAGTATATGCTACAATTTTTACCTAACTTGTTGTTGGCAAGGAAAAAGGGACCAAATAAATATCATTTTATTTACTATACTTTGCATCAATCAAGCGAGACTTGTCGAGAGATTGTCGGCCTCTCTTTGCCTAGCGAACAATATGAAAGCTTTGTTGTTCAGCTTCGTTTTATGCACACCAACCAACCTCTTTCAAGGGAATGATATTTTTGAAGCACTACTTGAGTCTCACTGAAAGACAACTAAGACCTTTAACATTGGCAAAAGCCATCCAGTTCAAAGCGTCATTAATCAGTCAGGCTCCATTGCAGTTTTATGAATCCAAATCTGTACACCTTTTACTCCTTACCCTCCCCCCATCCTATAAACATTAAACTATGAGAATAGTGTTTCACTTGTACTCACTTGATTTGACGTTTGCGTTTGCGCACTGGGCGAATGGAGCACCTCGTGTTTCTCCAGTTGTTCGCGTGTCTGGAATGTCGCCGTACATTGCACGCAGTGATAGGCGCCCATTTCATTGCCTCCAATCGAACCCGGACTTGAAGCTGAACACGCCGCATCCATATCGTAAATGCTACCACCACCGCCACCAGCGCAACCATTAATATTGCCCGCCGCCAGCGCATGCGTCGCCGCATGTGGATGATGATGTCCGTTGGTGGCAAAAGCTAGCAATTGACTCGTGGGTGAGGTGGTGCGCGCAGATGTGTTCGATGTTAACGCAGTCGCAGCTCCGCCGCCAATTCCATTACTCAATCCATTTACTCGATCACTTTGTTGCTGTTGTTGTTGTTGTTGCGCCTGCATGGCAGCCATAGCGGCCATAAGTTGTGCAGCAGCAGGCAAGTGTGGATGCATGCCATGCGGATGCGTTAGGTGGGGCGGCAAAGGTGGCAATTGATGTTGAGCGGCAGCTGCCGCCGCTGCTGCTGCGGCTGCGGCTGCAGCAAATGGTGAAGTGGCGGCGCTGAGATCGTTAGCTGGTGTTGGTGAGACGGTGGGCGTCACATTCGGAATCATTTTCGATGACAACGACGACGACTGTTGCTTACTGGTGTTTGTGTGCGGTGAGATGGGACTGTTGGCGGTGGCGCTGATGATAGAGTTTGTAACTGTTGGTGTAATAGGTGAATGTGTTGCGTATTCAATACTTGTAATACTACTGTTGTTATTGTTTTTAATATTGCTATCGTTGTTGTTGTTGTTATTGTTTGGATTAGGTGAGTTTGTGAACTTTACAGCGCTGCCGTTACTGTTGCTGTTACTACTGCTGTTATCGTCGTCCTCGTCGTCGACGTTCTCGTTGTCCTCGTTATCGTCTTCAATATCGACGACACTATGATGTGAGTATGATTGTTGATGTTGTTGCTGTAGGTGGTTATGTTGTTGTTGTTGTTGTTGTTGGTGATGGTGGTGGTGGTGATGGTAGGCGAGGCTGGATGGATAGTTTTCGTTATTAAGTTTCTCATGCGAATGTTCGCTGGCAATGTGCTCGCGCAGAGACTGCGAATAGAAAGAAAGCGGGGTGAAGGACAGATTAGATAACTAATGCAAAAGAATATTAGAACTACACCGACTTTATAACTGTACTTGTCCTATTTACTTTATTGGGTTTTCCTGCTTTTTTATTTTTTGCTTTAAAATTTGCGAAAAAAAACTTAACAAATGCATTTACTTACCTGAAATCCTAGTCGGGTCGGACATCGCGGACAATTTACCATAAAATCTGTGTGTGGTGAAATTGGACCCGGCATAGAGGTGTTCTCCTCCTCAACGTTACTGTTGTTTTTTGAACCGTTTTGATGATGAGGATGGTGCAAACTTGATGCCAATGAGGGAACTGGAAATAGAAAAGAAAAATATTATATAATAATGTTATCATTGCATTTTTTGGGATTTCTAGGGGACATATAAAAATAGTGAATATTTAAAAATGGTTAACTAAAGAATTCGGTATTAGTGTTGGAGGTCTTCTGAAGAGAAGTAAATTTTTTTTCCCATATAAAAAAGTGGACAATTTTGAGCGCTTTGAGCGACCCTTAAGCATTTTATGATTTCGAAAAAATATAGGCATATTTTTTGGTATATCGTAGGAGGTGAGAGCATTAACATTCCCACTTTGCTTTTGTTTTGGAGCACCCTAGTGTATATAGATATTTCCAAGACATACGGAAATATTTAGAGATATCGACAAGAATGTGAGTGTCGACCGTAAATTACATCTCAAGCCGCGAAGCTTAACCAAAATTTTAAACATTCGCATATTCGATTGCAAATTACGCATTAAGTGCCTGTATTCTTTCTGCATCCGTAATCAGCGGCGACAGTTCACTTTATACATACTTAACTATTTCGCACAAAATGTTAAACTTATCAGTTTTGGGAGTGCACAAAAGTCAAGAGTAAGGATCAACTCTTTCTTCATTTCATGGTTGGATTTCCAGTGAATCTTTTATACGAGTATGTACATACATACATACATACATATGTGTGTACCTAGCTATGTACAAAAAAAAATAATAATAATACAAACTGTGACTTCAGTACAACTGTTGCATGAAGGTATAATTATACCCTGCTGATAAATGAGGATTTTATTGTGTGTTTTATATTAGTATTTATATGTGCATACATAAATACATAGCTACATATATATGTATGCATGTGCATGTCCGTGCGTACAACAGTTCACATATCAGTTGAGCCTCTCCCTCTCAGCATGCTTTGGTTTCCACGGCTTTGCCAATGTGCGTGTTCAAGATGATGGATACACATAAGTAGATGATGATCTCATCGTCAGGTCTTTGTGCTCCAGGTTTCAAACTACATCCAAGGAAATACTTATATAAAAGTAAAGGCAACAACAAGCCAACGTATAACAACCACCAACAATCAGACAAGGCAGTCAGTTGGGTAGACAAAGTGTTTTAAGGCAGGGAAATTCTTATTCGTTGGCTAGCAACGCTAAATCGAGCTCAAGCAGAGCAAGCGAAGAAAAAAAAACAAGGCATAAACCGTAAAGAAATACAAAGATAAAGAAGCAAGTAAAGCAGATGGCTACAATAACAACAAATTCAAAATCGAGCATAAAAATGGTAGTAAGAGGCAGTGGTGAGGTAGTTTTTATTTAAGTACCCGTACCGGAATTTGCGCTCGAATAGTTGATGTTGTACCGTTTACCGCTGTTTTAAAATTTGTGGAGATTTCATAAAATGCTTTATAAAAACGCTAAAGGTACTTTCAGTAGGCTTTTAAGTGCATAAATAGTAAATTAAGCATGCATAATTTTTTGTGCGCGCCTTACAACATGCAACATCTAGTTACGTGCCCTCCCTACTGCTCGTTTATCATGTTGCATACTTTTAGGCCGCTATACTTTTCATTTAGAGAATTTTGGCGTCGAAAATTTAGCGTAGCGATTGTGAGAATTCCATACAGGTTTCAAATCCGCTTGTACATATATTTTTCATGGAAGGAGTTTAGTAAAATATTTGTACTCCTTATTATGCAAATTTCAGATTGAAAGTTCTCAATAAAAGCTCTCTAAAGTGGTAGAAAGAATTTCTTATTTTTCTTACCCAGGGTATACATATGTACGTATCTGCGTTGACTCGGCGACAACTTTTTAACATTAAATCTGTTGGTTTATCAAAAGACACCTGCACTATGGAATTTCCAAGATGATGACTCCGCTCCAGCGGAATAAGAGTTTTTGTGGCACGAAGTGAAACGGTGGGAAGTAGTAGATAGCATTGGAAACTTTCTGAAAAAATTATAACGACGTTGCACCGAAATTAAGGGCGAACTTATATAAAAATACTGCTTTCGTTAACTTCTGACCGAATACAAGCCGCTATTTAGGAAGGCTGTCTCAAACGAGGCTTTGTTTTCCTTTTATCTTTTTCCGCAGTGGGTTTAACCCCAAAAATTAGCTGGTGTACATTTGCTACCCAGAGGATACTTAATGTAAACAGTTGTGAGCTTCTCGAACCTAAAGCAAAATAATCGCTTTTTCCCATTCCCTGGTGTATACGGATGAATGAGTTTCCCCAGATGAAAATATTAAAGAAGAAATCAGTTTCCCTTTTTAAAATGATTCATATAAGAAAATAAAGAAAAAAAATATTAATTAACCTAACGAAACCGAATTTCCCTACTTAATGCTCCGTTATCAATAAAATATGCTAACTAAAAATTTTTAACAACAGTGTTAAGTAGATTACTTTGAAAAAAAAACAAGCGAATAACTTCTTTTCATGTTGAAAAGTATATCGTCCCGTTTCTGCGTTAACCTCGTATCTGCAAGAGGTATTTTAGAGAGTGTAAGAAAAAATGCTTAATTTGCGCTTAATTTTAAGCTTAATCGTAAATACCTCTCAAACGTAAATGCTTATTGACACATCCTTTACTTATTAAACTTAAATTTTTAATAATCCCTCTACGAAAACCTTTCACCGAGTATCTATCTATGGCTTTGTTCCTTTTCTTTTCTAGCAGATATCAGGAAGAAGAAGAATTGAGAGAATTACGCTCACAGAGAGCGAAATAACGAAAAATTAAAGAAACGCAAAGTTAGCAGAAACTAGCAAGTAAACAGCCGATCGGTGTATTTGACTAGTGAAAATATTTGGCGCGAATTTTTGTTTATCCATTTTGACAGCTGCTAGTTTTTGCTAGCCAAAAAAGAAGAGCGTAAGAACGAGAGAGAGAGCTGCTAGAAGTTAGTGATAACTTGTTATAATTATTTATTAAGAAACAAAGCTATTGATGAATTCAAATAGATTCTTTTGCAAACTACTCGCATTCTATTTCCTTTTCCATCAGTTAAGGTACATTTACCTATAATTTGCTACACTTTGCAGTGAAATCAGATAACATTTGAAATTTTTGTTTAACATCACTGCTGCGTGCATGGAAAACAACAAATCATAGTGATTCCGTTTAACTTTGACTGTATGCATAGAGGTAAGTTAACGAAGTAAGAGAGCGCGAGTGAGATAGCGATTGAATAGTGTGAATGCAATGCAAATGTATGAGTGACCAGTTGGATTCATCTGGGAGAAAAACGAGCAAATATGTATAATATGAAGAAAGATAAGGTATGTATGTGTACATATGTATGTGCTACGACGGTTAACTGGTTGAAAAAGTCGCAAAGCAAAGGCAAAAAGGTAAACAACAACAATTAAAAGCAAAAAATAATATCAGGAAAGAAAAAAAAACATGAAAGTCAAAATGGTGTACAAAATGGAGTTTAAAGCGCTGAATATGGAGTTCGAGTGCCGTGAACAAAGCAATTTTGTTATTGCTAACCGCTGCTATCTTTTTTTGTTCTGCGCTTTGCTTGCAATTGATGCCGAGTAGGTATGCGGGCATTAATTTCAATTAAAATGAATACTTCACGTAACGAACTGTAGTATTACATACATGCCGAGTGTGTCGACGAGTAGGTATTTTGCCTGAGCTTGAGTTGCAACTTGCAAGTGCGCTTGCACAGAAGTGGAGAATTTCATGCAGTGCAATTGCAGCTGTGTGGCTTTGTGTTGCTTATGTATGTATATGTTTGTATGTACATTCACAGCAGCGCTTATCACTTCGATCTAGTCAAGTCATTGCTTCGCGCTATTAAAAGAAATTAATTTCGTTAACGTTTTATTAAAAGTGCTGTAAGGAGTGCATAGAGGTATGTACAAGTATCTATTTATCCACTGTTGTGTTTATTTTACTTTGCCGCTGCCTTAACAAATGTATTCCTTCTTCAATTGGCACTCACTTCCATGTGACATAGTCAATTTGGTTGGGGTAGAAACGCATTCCTACTTCAACGCTTTTTTTTTGTGCTTCATTGTTGCTATTGTCATTTGATAGTTTACCTTAATTTACCTCAATTAACCGTAGGCTGGCAGGCAGACACACAACAAAAACAACAAGCGCAGCAGCAGCAGCACTGGCAGCAATTTGTTGATCAACACGCGTAGCAGAAGATACTGACTGGGCGCAAGTATTTATGAACCTAAATTTGTTGCTAGATATTTGTACGCACAGAGTATATTGCTGTTGTAGTGGCCACAACAGCAGCAACGTGTCAAAGTCCCCTTGAGCATAGCTTGCTGGAGCCAACAGCGTGACAGCGATATTCAATTGAAGTTTTTGTTTTGTTCATTAAAAGAACGTTCATAGTGTATCACATACAGTGAGGGCCAGTGAAAACCTTGATATGTACATTTAATTTTTTTTTATATCCTGTTTTTGTTTTTTAATTTTATTATTTTTTAATAAAAATGTAGCTCAAACTACAACAAAATCCATAAATCGCGAAATTTCTAACTTTGTAACAATTAAAAAAAAAAACGCAAAGTTTTTATGAAAATTTCACTTTAAGTGGAAGTTTAAAGTGGCTACAAAATACCCATGATTTTGGGTAATTTTTTTGTTGACAGTGTTGCGCTTTTCCATATGAAATAATATGCGATCATTCGTGATTTGGAAGAAAATGGGCAACACCGCAAAAAAAAAAATACCAAAGTCAACGGTATTTTGAACCGGCTTCAAACTTGTATTTTATTGTACTGAAATTGAATGGGCTAAAAACTATATATAAAAAAATCTTAAAATTCAGAATAAAAAGTGTAAATTTTATGCATTTTGACGAATTTTTTGAAATGTTACAAAAATAAAAACCTTGAGTTTCATGAATTTTGTTGTAGTGTGAACTATATTTGTATTAAAAATTAATAAAATTTAAATAAAAAAGAAAATATTAAAAAAAGAATAAAATTTACTGTAGATAAGATTTCACTGACACTCACTATATATGTAAGCATGTGTGAACACATGCACATATGTAAATATGTATAGTTTTTTATGTAGTTTTGATGGCAAAAGCAACAATAATCAAAAATAAGAAATAAAGCCCCGAAGAACACCAAAGAATTACCTACAGATGTATGTACGACTGTGCGTACATATATGCATAAGTACGAATCAGTGGCAGATCCAGCGGGGGGTTTTGGGGGTTAAACTACGTGTCAGTCAGTGACGGACCCACGGGGGGTGTTTTAATACATAGACGCCATATTATACATACATACATATGCGCCATATTAAAACACCCGCCGTGGGTCAGCCACTGACTGACACGTAGTTTAACCCCCAAAACCCCCCCGCTGGATCCGCCACTGGTACAAATATATGGCAATGCAGGAAAACTTAAAAAAGAAAAAATGTTTTTGTATTTTTCAATAAGTATGTAGACATGTATGTAATTGCTGCCAATTGGCGTGGTGTTAAATTTGTGTAGGTAAATCCTGTTGTTGTGATGAGAGCACTTTTATTTCAATAGTTACAACAACACAGCCATTAAAACCATTAAAGCCATAGTGCTATAAAGTATGGCCAGTTTACTATTAAATACATAAATAAGTAATTTGTTCGTCGATTGCTCATTGGCGTTGTTATTATTACATTGTTGTTGTTGTTGTTAGTGCTGCTGCTGTTGGGTCGTTGATTGCATTTGAAGCGCAACGTTTACAATTACAATTGTTATTATTGCTGTGGCAGTTGTTGGTAGTGCTCCTACAATTTGTTGTTGTTCCTATGGCCGTTGTTGTTTTTATTGCTATTTTATAGCTGTTATTGCATTTATGATTGCCCCAGCCGCTAAAGCTTACGACGATGAATGAATGAATGCAACTGTTTGTTGTGGTGGCGGTGCGCCTTCGTTCCTAAGTCTTTATGTATTTATGTTTAACGTCATCAAAAGTTCGTTGCACGACAGCAAAGATATTGTTTTCACTTTCTTTACGAAGTACTTATGCAAATACATACATAGATACATATCTGCTAGAAATTTTGTATAGGGAGCAAAAAACCGATTGAAAATAAATAACGCGTACACTGAAGAGGCAGAAAATGCAAAGGAAAATAAGCCTTATATCGAAAAGCACGCTGAGATCTGACAACTCCCGAAAAATAACGTAAATTCCCCAAAAAAATTCGGGGAAAAAGCACAACGAATAGGTACCAAAAAGTTCTGCATATATCTGATTAGGTTCCAAAAGGACCAAAACCAAAAAAATTATAAACAAAACCTGAAGAATTCTGAAAATCCTAGAAAAATTGAAAGCCCCGAAAAATGCCGAAAAAAATCTCCAGAATCCAAAAATTTTCGAAAAAACTTCGAAAAGTCCCGAAAGTTCTAGAAAAGTATCCTAGACAAAGATAACTAGACAAATCCCGGGAAATGAAAAAAGCTCCCGTAATATCCGTACAAGGACAACACGAAGGATGCCGAGCTAAACCTGAATCTCGAAAAACATGTATAGTCCGGAAATTCCAACAAAAAAAAGCTCCGAAAGATGTCGAAAAATAAAAGCGAACAAACAAAAAAAAACGAAAAGAATCGAAAAATTCTAGCTAAGTTTCAAAAAAAGCTACAACTTTACTATAAGATTCCAAAAAGCAGCAAAAAACTCCGAACGATCCGAATAAGTCCCAACGAAATCTTGAAGTTTCGCATTATCGCGAGAAGAACCGATATTTTTCAAAAATTTCTAAAACAAAAAAAAAAGGTTAAGTCCCAAAATATCTCGAAAAGTTAAATACGAAGTATCCTAAAAAGTTCCGAAAGATTAAGTGTCGCAAAAGTTCTCGTAGAATGGCAAAAAGTAATACACAAAGAGAGAGTCGGAAGTTCCGGAAAAAACACGCGAACCCCAGAAATTCTACAAAAATCTCAAAAATCCCTAAAGATGCAGAAAAACAAAATACGAGTAGACCCGAAAAATAGAAAAAAAATCTGGATTAGTCCCGAAAAATCCGAAAATGGCTTGCAAAATCCGGAAAATTAAAACAGGATTTCCGAAAAGTACCGTAAAAGAAACGGAGGGTTACGAAAAAAACTTTTAGATCTCGAAAAAATACAAACATTTTAAATATGAAATTCCCTTGCAAAATATCTCTATTAAATTATTTTAGCAAAAGATGCATATGTTGTAAGACTCGAAACAAGAAAAAATCTTGCATTTCAATTTTATTTTATGTTTTTAAATAATTAAGTGTGCGTGTGCCAGCGAAAAAATTCCTAAATCATCACCAAAAATTTCGAAACTTTCATAATTTGATAACTGCCTCAGCAACAGTGTCAGTTATGTGTCAGTTGTCACACGAAGACCTTGAACAAACACTGCCCTACACAGTAACATGCGCCATAATTTTTGAAAGCTAATTAGAGTGAAATTTAGACAAAAAAAAATCTAAATTAAAATTATGATCAATTTCCTGCCAAAATAAACGTTGCGTTATTGCATTTAAAAAGAAAAGAATCAAGCGCCATTTAATTTGACAAGCTGCTGTCATTGAAAAAATTTCACACAATTTAAGTGCTGACACTTAAAAATTACCTTTATTTCAACAGGTACTGTACGAGTACATATAATGCCATGAAGGCGAATTGTCATAATTTGCTATTTAAAAAAGGAGAAAATCAAAATTAGAGGTGGATAATTATAACCGCATATGTATGTTTGTATAGCATAAGCACTTGTGTGTAGGTGTATGTATGTATATGTACCATACCGGATGTTAAAAAATTCTACGTAAGCATTGCAAATCCGACGTCTGTTGTGGCAGTCAATGCTGTCCGAACGCACCTGTTGTTTTGAGATAATTTCAGTTTGGACAACTCAAATATTTTTTCTCTTCCACCTTTGGCAGAATTTCATTTAAATTTATTTATTTTTTTTATGTCTCAGTTTTTATGAGTTTTTCATCGTCACGCTTACATTAAAATTAATCGACGAATGTCGCAAAAGGGCTTAGATGCTACTTACTTTATTAGTATGTGCATACATACATATGTATGCATAACTCAAGTGCCAAGAAAAGTCGTAATATTTTTTTAAATACCAATAAAAATTTTCTTGAAATTATCAACTTTTGTGTTGTGGTATATAAATTAATATTATGAATGAGGTAAGCGAACCAGCAACCAGCAGTGGCGTGGCCGCTGATTTAGTAGTGCCAAGTGAAAGTAGTAAAACTGGCGAATTGGAGTCAAGAGCACGCCCAAATTTGAGGAGGCGATGTATAATATTTAATTAGTATTATATGTAGGATTAATTACGCGAAATGGTCTGTTGCCAAAGCTCGTAAAATCGCCGCTTAAAAAAAAAAAAAAAATATATATGAATGTGTTGAAAGACACGTTTTTCATGCTGTCAAAATATAATTTCTGCAGGTGAGCGCTACCAAAAGCAGCAAGCAGCAGCGTATAAGCTCAGTGACATAAAATATCTATAAGTAGATACATATGTATGAAAAGAAAAGAATGTCAAATGTGCGTCTGCTTAAGCTCTTTTGGCGGCATAGGCACGTCATTCACTAATCTCATTGTTTTCTTTTGTTTCACTTGACGTTTTTTATTTTGCTACTATCTACATACATATGTACTTTATTTGTTTAGTTTATGCTGACATTGATCTCGTAGTCATTCAACTTTATTGTTGGTTTCGTTTCCTATTCACATTTTGGTTTTAGTTTACTTTCACATTTTTTTCGTCTAAAGCTTAAGCAAATAATCCCTCACTCATTGTATGCAAATTTCTTGCTTACCTATACATGTACTATATGTATGTANCATAATTTCAGTTTGGACAACTCAAATATATTTTCTCTTCCACCTTTGGCAGAAATTCATTTAAATTTATTTATTTTTTTTTATGTCTCAGTTTTTATGAGTTTTTCATCGTCACGCTTACATTNGATAATTTCAGTTTGGACAACTCAAATATTTTTTCTCTTCCACCTTTGGCAGAATTTCATTTAAATTTATTTATTTTTTTTATGTCTCAGTTTTTATGAGTTTTTCATCGTCACGCTTACATTAAAATTAATCGACGAATGTCGCAAAAGGGCTTAGATGCTACTTACTTTATTAGTATGTGCATACATACATATGTATGCATAACTCAAGTGCCAAGAAAAGTCGTAATATTTTTTTAAATACCAATAAAAATTTTCTTGAAATTATCAACTTTTGTGTTGTGGTATATAAATTAATATTATGAATGAGGTAAGCGAACCAGCAACCAGCAGNCATAAAAGTCGTAATATTTTTTTAAATACCAATAAAAATTTTCTTGAAATTATCAACTTTTGTGTTGTGGTATATAAATTAATATTATGAATGAGGTAAGCGAACCAGCAACCAGCAGTGGCGTGGCCGCTGNTAAAATTAATCGACGAATGTCGCAAAAGGGCTTAGATGCTACTTACTTTATTAGTATGTGCATACATACATATGTATGCATAACTCAAGTGCCAAGAAAAGTCGTAATATTTTTTTAAATACCAATAAAAATTTTCTTGAAATTATCAACTTTTGTGTTGTGGTATATAAATTAATATTATGAATGAGGTAAGCGAACCAGCAACCAGCAGTGGCGTGGCCGCTGATTTAGTAGTGCCAAGTGAAAGTAGTAAAACTGGCGAATTGGAGTCAAGAGCACGCCCAAATTTGAGGAGGCGATGTATAATATTTAATTAGTATTATATGTAGGATTAATTACGCGAAATGGTCTGTTGCCAAAGCTCGTAAAATCGCCGCTTAAAAAAAAAAAAAAAAAATATATCAATGTGTTGAAAGACACGTTTTTCATGCTGTCAAAATATAATTTCTGCAGGTGAGCGCTACCAAAAGCAGCAAGCAGCAGCGTATAAGCTCAGTGACATAAAATATCTATAAGTAGATACATATGTATGAAAAGAAAAGAATGTCAAATGTGCGTCTGCTTAAGCTCTTTTGGCGGCATAGGCACGTCATTCACTAATCTCATTGTTTTCTTTTGTTTCACTTGACGTTTTTTATTTTGCTACTATCTACATACATATGTACTTTATTTGTTTAGTTTATGCTGACATTGATCTCGTAGTCATTCAACTTTATTGTTGGTTTCGTTTCCTATTCACATTTTGGTTTTAGTTTACTTTCACATTTTTTTCGTCTAAAGCTTAAGCAAATAATCCCTCACTCATTGTATGCAAATTTCTTGCTTACCTATACATGTACTATATGTATGTACGAGTATATATCTGCATAGTTCCAATTCATTGTCTCAGTTTGGTGGCGGTTACTATTTTATTAGTGTGGGCTAACATTAAATGCGCTCGTAAAGGTGCCATTTTTATGAGCCACACGCAGAAAAATTACTTTAGCAATGAGCTGTGAAGACAATGGGCGCTGACAGCAGCAGCTGTCGCACCTGCACCAACAACTTGTATCAGTAGCAATGGCAAAAGCAGCGAAAGCACGGACAAGTGGGCGTTATGAACAAGTGTCTCCAAGCCAGACACGTCCGCAAGCAGAGCACACACAGGTTGTCTTTGAAGAAAAAGTTACTTGGGTGAACGCTGAACGCACGACTGCATTCAAATCTCTTGTGGGCATGTTCGACAAGCGTTGGTATTTAGAAAAATTATGGTCGAAATAAAAGTCTTAAACAGAGAAAAGGCATTAAACAATAAAATATATAAACAATTAAAAAACAACCNTCATCCAAAGCTTAAGCAAATAATCCCTCACTCATTGTATGCAAATTTCTTGCTTACCTATACATGTACTATATGTATGTACGAGTATATATCTGCATAGTTCCAATTCATTGTCTCAGTTTGGTGGCGGTTACTATTTTATTAGTGTGGGCTAACATTAAATGCGCTCGTAAAGGTGCCATTTTTATGAGCCACACGCAGAAAAATTACTTTAGCAATGAGCTGTGAAGACAATGGGCGCTGACAGCAGCAGCTGTCGCACCTGCACCAACAACAAGTAATAGCAGCAATGGCAAAAGCAGCGAAAGCACGGACAAGTGGGCGTTATGGACAAGTGTCTCCAAGCCAGACACGTCCGCAAGCAGAGCACACACAGGTTGTCTTTGAAGAAAAAGTTACTTGGGTGAACGCTGAACGCACGACTGCATTCAAATCTCTTGTGGGCATGTTCGACAAGCGTTGGTATTTAGAAAAATTATGGTCGAAATAAAAGTCTTAAACAGAGAAAAGGCATTAAACAATAAAATATATAAACAATTAAAAAACAACCGATTTCTCTTAAATAAACAAGTTGTTTATGTTACGATTTTGAATTTGTTTTTAATTTTGCGTTTTAACTTTTTTGCTTTTTAGGTACTATTGTTGTAGATTTTTTTTTTGTCAAAACAAATAATACTAAAAGCATAAATGTGTTCTCCTGCGCGCTGCGCAACAATTTGTTTTGTTTTTTTGTTTGCTCCCCTATGAATATGACACATGCCATAATTGAATTTGACATTTGGTTAATTAGCGTGTAGATCCTGAAATAACAATTTTTAAAACCATTGAATTAGCTTGCTAACTTTAATAGCTCTTGAGCGCCAGTAATTTTACAGAAACATTCGAAAAAATATGCGAAGATTCCATTATCTCTTAGATAAAACTAAAAATATAAACATTCAAATTTTTTTGGTAGATTTAAATTTAAACAGCTTTTCCATGTCTACTTCGGATTTTTTCATTTTGAACCATTCAGAAGAAGGAAAAAAACTTCTCGGCTGCTTAAACCAGTGTTGGCCACCGAAAGCTTTTATTATGCGCTAGTCGTATACAAATTGTGCAAAGAGCTTTTAAAAGCTTTGCTACGCGTGCCCATGAAGTGGCCATATTGGTTTAAACCGCGGCAAAGCTCTTTTAAGCTTTCTATACATTTTGTATAGGTGCGTGCAGAGTAAAAGCTCTCTCTGCCCATCGCTGGTTTAAACACATATCGAGTCTAATTTAGTCATTCTAAAACAATGATGTTTCAGTGAAAGCTTTTTCATCGCCTGCAAAACTACAACTATGTAATTTTCATTTGTGTGAAAGCTTAATTGGGGTCGAGTTGGAACAAGGAAGTTGCCACAACTTCGAAATATGAGCTCTAGTTAGAATAAATTAAAAATGTTCAATATTTAAAAAAGCTTGTTCTAGTTCTTAATACCTCTAATTTACTGACGATTAGAGAGAGCTTTTACCGTGTGCACTTCTATACCAAATTATAAAAAGCTTTAATAAGCTTTGCCCGCGAGCGCTGTTTTGAGCATCACTGGCCTAGAGCAATGATGGACAGAGCGAGCTTTTATCCAATGCTATTATAAATAAGTTGGACTTGTTCAGAGTAAAAGCTTTCTGTCATCGTCGTCTGCCTAACTCCCCGCCTACTAGAAGAAACTTTTACCCTCAAATGTTGAAAAGGGTTCTCCCTCGCAAAATATTTTGTTTATGACTGTAAATAAACAATTGTTAAAGACTAAAAAAAAAAATAACTTATAGAAGACAATTAACTACCTTGGTTTACAAAACAAGCATTGACCAGTAGGTGTGAGGTTGTCGGTGTAAGAGTGCGAAAAAGCTTCGGCACGTGAACATTGATTATGATCGTTACTTAACTTATATTAAAGGTACAGAAAGATTGAAAAAGTACCGGAAGAGGTCAAACTTTTTGCCTACCGCTACTTATAAATAACTAAACTAACTTGAAAGCTCTCATAAAAATCTTTTAACTGAAACTTAAATTAAAGGCTCATAACAGTAAAAAAATTTTCATTAAAAGCTTTACAAAAAAGCTGTTTTAGTGAACTCAAATTAACTTGGAAGCTCTCTTTAAAGTCAATCTTAAGCCTGAAGCTTATTTTACAAACTGTTTTGCGGACGAAAACTTTGCTTTGAAAGCTCTTTAAGCTTTACCTCAACTTTAAGTTATCTTTGCGAAGCTTTGAAAGCTCCCAATGGATATTTTTTTGTATCAACTAAAAACAGACACTTCAAACTCTTTGGCTGCGTATTCCAAGCCGCATAAAAGCAACGAAAAAGTTAACACGTGCTGTTTACTTTTTATTACGAATCATAAATTTCAATTGAGCATTGTATACGTAGTGTCCAAATATTCCAAGTCTTATCAATCATGTGCAATTGATTTGCCTGCGAAAATATGAGTGTATGTGAAATTTGATTAAAATTGATATTAAATACAGAACAAAACATATAGCGAATAAAAGGATAGCACAGAGCGAGGAGCGATAAATTAAAGAACATTTGAGAGCGTACGATCAAGCTTTTCGATGAAATTGTATATTTGTTAAATTAGTACATATGTATCTACAGATATACATACGTATTGTACATGAGCATATCGCTATCATATGTACAAATACATATTATTGTTGAGTTTCTCTATAAGCACAATACATATATACAAAGTACATATACATATATCTAAGTATATATATGTATGTACGAGTATGCATGTTATTTCTATAATTCGCTGAAATACTAAAACAAGTCAAATATACAAACTTGTCAACAAATAAGAATTTAGTTAACTGGCTTTTTATTTTTTTTTTTATTGATTGAGCTAAATGAACGGCTGACACACTTACCGGGCGCTATAAATTAATAAATGTCTAGTTATGTATGTATGTATAGTATATGGTATAGCCAACAAAAAAACAACGTCAAAATGTATAAAAGTATGATTGAAAATGCCTTTTGAGAAACTGTTGCTATGGAATAGAGTAGCATCAGCTCAACGAGATATGTAGGTAAATCATTAAATGAAAAAGGCATTAAGTGGAATAATTATACCGAGAGAGGTTTATATATAAATATACTTATATGCTTATGTAAACACATTATATGTATTTCTGTGATGTAGATATAAATGTACATATTTATAATTTTTAGGACTCTTTTCCATATGAATGTTGCTTAGCGAATATATTTGAAGAATATCGACAGAGACAACAGTTGACGACATACCATGGAATTCGACTGGCGGATTGATACAAATTTCTGTACGCATGTAGTATATACAAACTTACATATATACATTTGCATAAACGCATATAAACATTCATACATGCCTACATAATGTGTATGTGCCACCATTTTTATTAAAGAAAATTGTTTATAGCACTGAGCAAATGTCATAAAGCGTAATGTGCCGGCAGCAATTAACCTGATTATGCAATTAAAAGCGCCGCACATTGCTTCGATGTGGTGTAGTAACCGCAGCCGGCAGGCGACACGTGGAGCGCAACAACCGTCAATGGGGGGCATAGATGTGAAATGAAGTACATATACCTTTGCTATTAATTGTGGAAGTTCGCAGTGGGTGGTGGAAAGTAAAATATTGTAGTTCATATTTACATGCGTGTACATTAGTGTGGTCCAAATTAAGTAAAGTCGGAATTTTAATGCTTATTTTTTTGATTATGAAATAAAAAAAAATATTTAGAGGTCGTTCTAGGCGCTCAAAGTTTTCCAGGCATTTTATATGGGGAAAAAACAACTTTGTTATTTTTGGACCACCCTAGTGCACATACTAAGTGTAGTGCACTACTTTAGCACGTTGTTTTTTTTGCGATTATTAATCATTTGTCGGAAACGATAAGATCGGACCACTATAACATCCATACACCTGATTATCCAGATATGAAATTTTGACATTATAAATCATCCTCCATTTAAGCAGCTATAAGCATTAAAATTTGCACTCATTTTAATTGTAATGAACAGAAAGTTTACAATGGATATATTTAAGGTCGGGCCGCTATAAGCAATAGCTTTGATACAACTAATTGCTCAGTTATGCTTTTTTGTAATTAAACTCTCTCATTTAGGCAATCAAAGCCGTTTATTAGCTGTAGTCGAGTGGTAAGGCTACCACTCCATAGGATCTGGGTTCGATCCCTAGTTCGAGAAACATCTAAAATAAGACAAAGTTGTTTCTAATTGTATAACATTAGGACGCATAGCACTAATTGGAGGAGTATTCGCGCCAAACATCTAGCAAAAGTGTTACCTACTTAAATCTTTATATTTTACTAACATGAAAATCAGATAAGGTCTACTGAGAAAATCATCGAGATCGGTGTTCTTTGCGGTATACTTACATATGCATCTCCCACGCTTCAGATCGTTCAGATATGAGTTTTTATGATATACATCTGTAAGTCCTTCATTTAAGTAGCTAAGGTTCAACAAAATTGTGCCCTTCTTTCTTATCATACTAGTCTCATAGTCTCTAAATAATAATAGTCTTTAGTAAATTTTTCTTATATTTATTTATGAACGGTACGAAACCTTCGGTACAGCCGGACTTGTTTGATATCAGCTCTGCTCCCAAGTTCTTCGTTCTTAAACTTATAAAACTGCTATATGATTAAAATTTCCCGGACAGACAAAAGCCTTTCGTAAGACAACTTTTAATTCTGGCAACTATCTTGAAAGCTCTTTAATACTTATCGAAAGACGAATTGAAAGATCTGCTAGTGAGGAAGTCTTAGCGTTATGTTGTTCGCCTGTAAGCAAACATTTTTTTAAACTAAATTTAATTAAAGAATATATATATGAAGATAAAGCAAAAATAACTAAAACTATTAATATTAAAAATTAAATGAAATTTAAAAAAATAACATTTTTGTCTTTTTAAAACAATAAAATCTCTAAATTAAATTACAAAAAGCAAACAATTAAATCAAAAAGAAAATAATCTTAAAATTTCAATAAATTTAAAAAATACAGTTTTATTTCCAAAATAAAATTTAGAAATTTAAGAAAATGTTCTAAATAAGACAAAAACTAAAAGTACATACAAATTACATGAAGTTAAGAAAATATATTTTCATTTTTAAAACAATAAAGAAAATGAAAGTAACAAAAAACCAAATTAAATTAAAAGAGGAATTATATTAAAGAAGTTGCTAAACATTAAATGCAATTTAAAATAATAATAATACATAATTTGAAAAATTTGGAAGAAAATAAAATAACTTCCGAAAAATTAAATAAAATTAAAAGAAATAATTTAATTAAAAAAGGAAAAAACTACAAAAAACAAAAAATTTATATTTTTCTTTAAATACATGAATGTTGAGCTTTCCAAGTTTTGGAGTTTAGGGAAATCGCGTAATTTTAGTTTTTCGTTTTTTTTTTTTTTACCTATTCAACCAATATTTTTACCAACAATAAATATATTTTGTAAAATGTATCCAACTTTTTATATATCATGTAAATTTTATTTTACTTTCCAAATATATGCTTCTAAGTTTACCTTTAGTCCTGTCCTGTTGCGATTTTATTTCATATTAGCAAATTAGTAAAAAAAAAAACGGTGTGTACAATATAATGGACCAATCCAGCAATTCGCCATATCGTGATACGGACGTGTATGTAGTACACCAATATACATACATCGCGCGTCCTCTTCAAAAAAGTGCCATCTAAAAATTACGCATTCGTAAAAAAAAAATAAAAAAAAAATAACAACTAGACAGTGAAATTTAGTGTTTTATCGCAAATTGATGCAAAAAATTGCTGGAAGGCAAATATGTTTATGAATAGCAAATACTTTCTAGCACTTGATATCAAAAGCAACACGTTTTGAGTTAATACATTTTTAAAGAAATTGTTCGACAAATGCTTTTGATTTCTTTTCATTAAGCATTACGCGCGCAAATTAGCTACAATGAGTTTTTTTGGGCGAGTCACATCTCGTCTGATTTCTTAGCGAACGCACAATCATCATAGTGAGAATAAAAATTATGTGAGCGCATTGATAAACAAGAGGGTTTTAATAAAATCTTTTAAGCAAAAGAAATGATACAATTTAAATTTAAATAATTTTTTCTTATCACTTCATGATGACTACTTTGTGCAAACGAAGCCATTGCTATTAAACAAATAGCTATGTAAGTGTTCGAGAAATTAGAGAGTAAATATTTAATTTAATAAGTTTTTTTTAAATATTTTTTTAAATGCGTTTACCAAAAATATGAAANATTACTTCATGATGACTACTTTGTGCAAACGAAGCCATTGCTATTAAACAAATAGCTATGTAAGTGTTCGAGAAATTAGAGAGTAAATATTTAATTTATAAGTTTTTTTTAAATATTTTTTTAAATGCGTTTACCAAAAATATGAAATTAATCTAAATTTTGAAATTTAATATCGAAAGTCAAATAATTTGTTAATAGCAGTTCCATGGTCATTTCATAAGTAAAAATTAAGTAAATAATTATAAATATCAACAAATACGCCAACAACACGCCAAATGTAAAAGTGCGATAATTTCAATGGCAATATAAAAACGCATTCACATCAACATTCAAGTGCATGGAATTGAGTCATAAATTAAAGCACTTAATTACCAACATTACTATTGAAAATTAAAGCATTTGCATAAATAATAAAATAATGAGAATGATGACGTTTTTTTTTGCGCGCGCCCAACCCGGCCCGCTCGCTTGCAATTGGCGCGCATAGAAAGTGGCGCACGCCGCCGTCACCAAAGCTGCTGCAGCCGTATGTATGTATGTATGTATGTATGCATGTATTTGCGTGTGACTATTAGTGTTTCTGCACAAAGAGTACATTTGCAAAAATTACACAAATAAAAACAAACAAACAAACAAATGCGTCTATTTGCACATACATAGCTTTTATATGTAAGTGTGCACGTGTGTGTGTGTGTGTTTAGACAGCCGCATTGCATTTACGAAATATGCATTTGAAAAGTGCAATTTGTTAAAAACTAATGGAGCAGCGGCAACGCTTGAATTATTACAACTGATTACTTGCGTTGCATTTCGGCTTCGATGCCGAGTCTATGTATGTATGTACGTCTGGATGTGTGTGTGTGGCGCATAGTGATTTGATTTATTGGCGCATAATTCATTGAGCTCCACCTTTGTGTTTATTTGTTTATTATTTCTACGCTAGAGTCATAAACAAAGCGGAAATCGCAATACCTGTGAGAAAAAGTGAATAATAGGTAGGCCTATCTATACATTTGTTTACAAGCGAATCGTATATATGTACATATGTACATATAAAATCGCATAAACAATCGTTCAATATGTGCATGCTTACAAACTTTCGTGCATATCTATAAAATTTTATGTGGGGAAATGCTGGAAAGCTTGTTTATTTGGGTGTCGATTTGAGGGTAGCGGGTGAGAACGCCTGGAGGGCGTTATGCGGCGTTGCTGAAAATAAACAGCAGCAAAAGCAGAAAAAAAACCAAAGAAACGGCACTTTCCCGCGCTTCTAATGTTAAGGTGCTGCAAAACATTTTGCTTTCTCGTTTGATATATTTTGGTTTCACGTACGATATCGGTAATTGTCGCACACAATTCACAAACAAGGTGCGAATTGATATTTAGAAAATCATTAATACTTAAGTACAAAAAAAAAAATAGGAAATACACAATTTGTGCGACTGAGATGAAAGAGACACTGGCGACATCGAATTTTGTATGTAAGGCAGATACAGTGGGCCGTGTCACCTTTATCTGGACACTTGAACTACAAGGTAACAGAAGTGAGAAATTTATAGCCTGGAAATTAAATTTTTTTTTTGTTTTAATATTTGTTCAAAGAGAATGTACCAAATTTTTTCGAAAAACTAGAAAATTATATTACATATATATATACATATGTACATATATTGCTGTGAAAAAAGAGCAAACCAAACACCACCGTCCCCCATTGGTGGTTACTTGGATGGATACTTGAACAGCCCCTAAGCGGTTTTCTTAAATCAGCGTAAAATTTCCTTGAAGTCCTACAATTTTTAGGTTTTGGTTGTGGACGATTTCGATTCTATATGCAAACTTTTAAACTCGAAAGGCGAATCCAATATATATGGCATACAATTTTTTTCTATGAATTATTAGATCCTCCTCTTACAACTCAATATTTAGAAGATTTTCAAGTCGTTGCTTACAATTACTATCAAAATTCAATAGGCGGATCCAATATGGGGGAATTCGTTTTTTTGAAACTTTAATAAGATCCCATATAACTGAATAGAAGATTAGTTTGAAGCAAAAGTACTGACTGCGCCAAATCGCCCTTAATCGAATGTGAGTGTCTCAAATTTAAAAACCTAAATTTGTTTTTAGATTTTTGACCTGCTTGTTTTTTAGAATACCGCACCTGATATGTATTTTAAAATAAAAAGCAAATAATTCCATTTACTTTAGATTTCTATTATTTTGAGCACGATTTACCGATAATATTTGGCTTCGTATTTATTGAGGTAAAAATAGGTAGGAAATATGACTGCTATTATTTTAGCAGAAAATAATTGGCAGTTCTGTTTTTAAATTTTTTAAGCTTTCATAGAAACTAAAGTTAGTATGTAAATGTAAATAGTATTTACTAAATACTATTGCAGCTGAAAGTTCCCGGATAATGTCGACAAGCCCCAAAAAGTAACAAATGAGATTTCGAAAAATCACTAAAAGTGCAGAAAAGTTAAGTGCAAATAATCCCATCCCCGTAAAAATACCGATATATGAAATACGAAGAATGCCGAAAAGTCGCGAAAAACTTTAGAAGAGTTTTCGAAAAATACAGGAAAATTACTACATGAATAATCGCGAAAAGGTCCGAAACCCACTAAACGGTTAGAAAAATTACGAGAAAATCTTGAAAAGTCTAAAAAAGTCCGAGAAATAAAAAGTAAAGTCTGAAAAAGGGTCCCAAAAATGTCGAAAATGCGTAAAACGCAGAAGTCGAGAAAAGTTGTGGAAAAATCATAATTCGTTTCGGAAAATTTTTATTTCATTGTAAAGTCATAAAAACTAAAAGGCGAAAATTGTTGGTTATTTTCTAAAAAAAAACAAAAAAATATCGCACAAACTGTCAGTTTAATTTTTAACTTAAAAAGAAAACAACTAAAACAAAATTCAGTATTTGTTGCTTAAATTAATAAAATCCAATGTTTTTTTTTAATTCTAAATGTTTGAGTCACTCAAGAAAACCAAAATCACGAAAAAGACAAACCCAATTCCTTCCCAACGATATTAACCCCTTTACAGAATTCATGGCAGAGCGTCCTAATGTCTTTTTTGCTGAAAGTGAGGTTCTTATCTTTGGTGATGTGGAGGAAGTACCATCGCATATTAGTCATTGTCTACTGAAGAGGGTAGAAAAATTACCATTTTTGGGCATTGGGCGGAAGAGGGATCAAACCAGGATTCAACTTAATATTAATACGCACTTCTAACCCAGGGCTACAGCCGTCGTCGGTCATATGTTAACTAAATTAACAAAAATATGTATGTATATAGATACTCATTCTGCGAAAACATTACACTGTGCCGCTACACATCACTCCTAAACGCACATATACATAAGTTGCTCTCTGTCACCTACTTGAAACCCTACAAGACAGCTAAGTATCATATGAGTACTCATATTATCACTATCCCTAATCACAAAAGTGCTTATCAAAGTCCTCATTTTCGTTCAGGCCATGGGAAAAAATTGAGTACTTTCCCCTCAATGTTGTCATCAGAAAGTCCTCAGTACTAATAGTCAAACTACTCATTTATGCCGTACTACAAAAACAAAAGTGTAAATGTGTGAGAATTTTTGCCTAAAGTGCTCAGCAATGTCTTGTAGGGAAGCCATGGGAAAAATTGAAATTTTTGCAATACATACATATCTACCTACATACAAGTATATAAGACTGCATAGGTACTGTAGGAAACAACTGTATGTACTAGAGATGGGCACGGACTAAATATTCAATACCGATCCCGAACATCTCGAAAGTAAATTTTTAGGTCCCGAACCTACCCATGCAGACGTTTTTCAGAATTGTACCGCAGGTCCCGTGGGTTCCGAAATCTATAACATGAGATTAATTCGCATGTTTTTTAAATTAATTTTAAATAATACAAAAAAATAAAAGAACTGGCATCCTACGACTATATTTTAGGCTTTGCTCTTCGTTTCGTCTCAATAAAACATAAAAAAGCGCTTATTTATAATATAAAACGTTTTAAAGGAAAATTTTCCGTAATTTCTATTTCCGTAGTCTCTACTGAGGAACCCGCGAGTCCCGATATCCCGCGCCTATCTCTAGTATTGTACCCATAAATACGCTCGTATTTCAGCGTTATACACAAGCTACTTTGTTGTTGTCCTCTTTGTAACTTGGCGCGTCTGACGAGAATGCATAAATTTCCTTTGCTTAAATTTTTGCTTTGATTTCGTTTGCGTACGAATTTTATCAAAAGAGTGCCGGTGCTTTTTTTGACGATTCATATATTTCTTTCTGCTCTAAAATCTAAAATGTCTTATAAACTTTGTATTGTTAGACTTAAGCCATACAATAATTTTTAACGAATTTATTATAATAGCTTTTACGATCTAATAAAGGTGTGCGTGAAAAATGTGGCGTGGGCGATTGGTGGAGATGCCAAAGGCATATCTATACTGCACTGAGAGTTTTCCGACGCTCGTTGGCTTTATTATATATGTACATTTTCGTATATGCATACTTATATTTTGATAGAGAAAAACAGAGCAAATGCGTTTTTATTTATGATAAAGCGCGCACGAACAGGTGAAAGGCGGTGAAATGAATTGGCGTGCAACATAAACTATATTTTTTGTTAGACGATTCCGACAGAGCTGACACTGAAATGTACGCTACTTGTGTGTGTGCGTTAAGTAGGAAGTAGGTGTATCTAATACAAGTTTTTTTTTTTTTTTTTTTTAAACTGTTGTAAAAAATCATGAAAATCAAGGTGATCTCGCTGCTTAATTACTCATTTGTTCATTCGCTGTCTTTCTTAGCATGTCATTTTGGCGACACAAATACGCTGGAATGCAGGCCAAATACAGTGTGCACACATTTTGCTTTCTCATCCATTCTTTGTTTTATGTATTTCTTCCATATATAGAACCCCTGGAGACTATTAAAATTCACATCCATTTCAGGCGCTGAAGCAAAACGGTTCACACAAAGTCATGTGAAAGAAAAGAAAATAAATAGTAAAGCGTTAACCATGTAAATGGCATGCTCACAAGTTTTAAGAAAATAAAATGAAATAATTGCAAAAATACATTAAATAAGAAAAAAAATAAAATGAAAGCAGCAATCAAAAAACTACAATTGGCGGCAACTGGCAGTCAGCAATAGCGTCGCCGTCGCCGTCGCCGTCGACAGGCACAGCTTTAGTTTCAGCCTCAACATCAGCCTTCGCTACTCAGCTGCATATGCATTTAGCTACAAAGGGCACTGAAAATGTGCATTTTTCATGCAGAACGTCATGGATGCAGATTTCTATATTTAGCATTTAGTATGTAACGGTAAGCAAGCGAATGGCTGAGAACCAGCGTCAGATTGACTGCGTGATGCACCTTTTGAAAATGGAGCTGCTGGCGTGCGTAAATGAGTAAATATGTTGCATGTAATTCAAGCATGCAACACGGACACAGTGAATGGACAGACAATAGTGGGATAAATGAATAGCAAGAAAAAAAATAGTATTAATAATAAATATTGCATATTTACATATGCAGTTACAGAATTGAAGAAGGCCAGAGATACATATGTAAACCTGCATTTTTTATTTCCAAATTGGTTAACATTTACAAGGCAATTCTGGCTATGAATCTTGAAAGTCTTTTGTGAGACAATTGAAAGATAGTTTGAAAGGTTTTCAGTCCTATTCCCACAACATTGACAAAATTAATCGTATGACTATTGCTGTGCCGTTGTCGTATACTCAATAGGTCATAACAATAACAATGACAATTGTCACTATTAGACAGCTTAAAATAAATTTGCGGCATGCTATTAGGCGCAGTAGTAAAGACAATAGTCAGTCGTTGAGCTTTGTCATTGGCGTGGGAGTAGGGCTGTTTGTTTATTCTCGCAAAAACGTCTTCGACAAAAAAGCTCCCTTGTCAACTTTCATCGCGAAAAGCTGTTTTAATAGAAAGCACTTAAGCATATTCCGCATTTAGCAAAGGCTTAGGGAACAAAGCATTGGCGTGCTATTCGAGAAACCCGAGTCTGAGTCCTCGGCAGCGGATTTATTTTTCTTTTTTACATAACGTTTTTTTTTAATTTCATATTTTTTTTAGAAACTTATTTTAATTTCGTATTTTTATTTTTTTTGGTTTTTAATTAGATTTTAAGACTTTATTGCTCTCAAAAGAAAAATAGTCTTTTGAATTAAATTTAACTTCTAGAAACATGTATTTTTTTGTCCTTTTTCAATTATTATTATTTGTTATTTAACTTTATTTTAATTTTTAGATTTGATTGCTTCAAAAAGCAAAATACTTTTTTAATTTAATTTAAGTTTTGGGAACATATTAAATTTTTTATATTTTTTTATGAATTTATTTATTTTTTTTTTTTTATTTAACTTTCTTTGAATTTTGAGGTTCTATTATTTTAAAAAGAAAAATGTTTACTTTACTTTTAATTTTTAGAAACTTACTTTAATTTTTTTAATTTTTTTTCTTTTACATATAATTAAATTTTTAGATTTCACTGTTTTAAAAAGAAACAGATCTTTATTCTAATTTTATTTAGTTTTTAGAAACTTTTTGATTATATTTTATTTTATGTTTTTAATTTATTTATTTATTTATTTTTTAATTTTTAGTTTTTATTGTTTTGAAAATAAAAGGCNTTTTATGTTTTTAATTTATTTATTTTTTAATTTTTAGTTTTTATTGTTTTGAAAATAAAAGGCAGACGCTAAGACCTACTCGGCTTCCCTGTTATATGTAATGGAGTCGATCACGTCAATAACGATGTTTAACCTGCAGCTAGTGTTAACCAGACATTGAGTAACCGGCGCCCTTAGTCCTTGGAAAGACAGGAAAGAGCTTTTAAAATGGTTGGTAAAATTGACAATTGTCTTATGAAAAACTTTGGTCTTTCGAGAAATACTGTGGTGAGCTGACAGAATGTTGCCAAAATTGCACTGTTAATGGTGCCGCCAGAGCTTTGGAGTTTTCCATGTACATATGAATGTATTTTATATGAAGAAAATGTTTTACAGAAATTTACAAATATTAAAATTATGATGCAAATTTGAAATAAAATTAAACAAATCCGTTGAGCAGCAGTAAAATTCCAAAATGTTTATTTCGCAGTGTATTTTTTGACCTCCCTAATGTATATGCATGTGAATTCCGCCTAGCAAGCGGTAGGAATTTACTAACTCATTAACGGTATGGGCTGATGCGGGGGCCTACTAAGTTCGAGTTACTTTCGATTGGAAAATACATGCAATTCGTTACCTTAAAATAGAAAGGACCTATCTGAAATTTGTGTCGTACAAAACTTAATAAAAAACTACAGTTCTTAAATTGTGAATTTCTTGAAAATCCTGAAACCAATTTATTGATGTAATATTATGTTGATGTTTTAATTCTATTAGACTGGTAGTGAGTAATCTACCGACGTTTGTACAAAGCTGAATCTCTAAAGAAAATGAGTTAGGGGTTTTCTATATTAAGACAACGATATGCATGTAAATTAATAAATTATACATAAAACGAAATTATATGAAATTAAATATTTATTTTCCTTGCCCGAGGATTCGAACCGTAAACCTTTCAAAAGGCACAACGGCGCTCTGCCTGGTGAAGTGTAGGCGAGTTGGTGCTAGTGTATAGCCTGACAATAGTAGAAGACGAAATGGTGGAGCGACTTCACAACTGGTAACTTTCCCTGTAGGGTATGTACCGGCTTATGCTTCAGTGTTGGAGTAGTCAAATTGGAATGAATACAATTTTGTAAAATATAAGCACATATGTCCACATTTACAATCACTGCATGTAAACACATATCTGTAAATACCATTTTGCCACACATGTGCCCTGCTGTTAATTGACTTTTCCCTTTCTTGCTGTCTTCTTGTTCTGTCTACTCGCCTTAAAATTTCGTTTACCTACCTACCTAAGTCACCTTTTATTTCCATTTCAAAGGTGCATCGCATTTCATTTCATGCAACACAACAGCACAGAAGATGCCACTTGAGTGCCGCCATGCAACAGTTACAACACCAACAACAACGAAAGTGTACAAGGTAGGTAGGTAGGCAAGTAGACTGACTCAAGCAGTGCTATTTGTGCCTAAATTTAGCGTTTAAGCAAAATAGAGGTACATAAATATGTAAGAGTATAAACTGCAGCTACTAATTCAGTTTTGACTGCGATCTGTTCCATTGTGTTTGTTTTTTATTGACATTCGCCTTCTGGCAGTAAGCATTTATGTAAGTCACAAACGTTTGTACTTAAGCAAGTATGGTTGAATATGAAAATCCTCAATAGACTTCTATGCACATATGAATGTATGTACATATGTATATTCGTACCTATCTACCTCCACTACAATTGGAATGACCAAATGCTAGGGTACCTACCCTACAAGACAGCTGAGTATCATATGAGTACTCATATTATCATTATCCCTAATCACAAAAGTGCTTATCAAAGTCCTCATTTTCGTTCAGGCCATGGGAAAAAATTGAGTACTTTCCCCTCAATGTTGTCATCAGAAAGTCCTCAGTACTAATAGTCAAACTACTCATTTATGCCGTACTACAAAAACAAAAGTGTAAATGTGTGAGAATTTTTGCCTAAAGTGCTCAGCAATGTCTTGTAGGGTATAATCGCACGCATTTATGTGGGCATGTGTTGCTCATGTGTTTGCTGACTTTGGAGTATTCAAGTGCTCAAGGTGAGCGTAATTTTCGTTTTGAAGTGGAATTGCTTGGCAAATGTAAAATGAGAATTAATACGCAGATAATGTGTGTACGTAAGTATGAAATACGTAAATAGCAAATGGACAGAACAGGAAAGAGAAATCTTGAAAGGATTTTTCAAGTTGATTGCTTTGGCTAATAAAGGCGTGTAGGTACAAACAGAAACTGAAATGCATACAAACTTATATGATTTTAAAACATGCATATATACAAAAATACATACATAAATATGCACATTAGGCTGGGACGCAAAGAAAAAATTGTTATGCGAAAGGTTATTTTGAGCGGATTTTAGTGCCACTTGAATTTTTGTTTTCGCCTCGCGTTTTCAATAATAATTTTTTTACCGGAAAGGTAGCACCTCCATACTAATTTGGATTAGTTTCGAACATTGGATCGTTAACAAACTAACGGTACTACTAAATTTTTTATGAGCGTTGTAGTCGGTTGCTTTTGTTTAAACATTACTTTTTTATACGCACATTAGGCTGAGACGCAAAGAAAAAATTGTTATGCGAAAGCTTATTTTTAGCGGATTTTGAGTGCCACTTGAATTTTCGCCTTAGCCTCGCGTTTTCAATAATTATTTTTTTTTTTTACCGGAAAGGTAGCACCTCCATACTAATTTAAATTAGTTTCGATCATTGGATCGTTAACAAACTAACGGTACTACAAAATTTTTTTATGAGCATTGTAGTCGGTTGCTTTTGTTAAAAAATTAGTTTTTTCTTTTCCAAAAAAATGTATTTCTTAAATTTTTGTATGTACCCTACAAAAAATTGTGCGACTAATCTCTAAAGAGAGTATTCCGAGATTACTCTCAATCNTAATCGCACGCATTTATGTGGGCATGTGTTGCTCATGTGTTTGCTGACTTTGGAGTATTCAAGTGCTCAAGGTAAGCGTAATTTTCGTTTTGAAGTGGAATTGCTTGGCAAATGTAAAATGAGAATTAATNCCAATTAGTCTCTACTAATCCCTTATGGGTATAATTGGAGATCAATTAGTCCCCAATTCATCTCTANACAAAAATACATACATAAATATGCACATTAGGCTGAGTCGCAAAGAAAAAATTGTTATGCGAAAGGTTATTTTGAGCGGATTTTAGTGCCACTTGAATTTTTGTTTTCGCCTCGCGTTTTCAATAATAATTTTTTTACCGGAAAGGTAGCACCTCCATACTAATTTGNATTTATTTTTATTTTTTAAAAGTAATTAGTCGCTTTTTATACCCGTTCGGGTATAAAGGTGAACAATTAGTCTCTTCATAGGACATGCTCGAACAAATGGGAACAGTTCATTCCATATAAAGAGATCAAAAGTGGTATTAGTCGCATGTTCCTTTGCGATTGCTCCCGGAGTCATCCCGGATTAGTCCCATTTTTTGCAGGGTAGGTACAAAAATTGTCTATGTATATAGATATTTATCTACATTAGGGCGAGTCAATTTGTATGGGAGATTTTTTNGTAGTCGGTTGCTTTTGTTAAAAAATTAGTTTTTTCTTTTCCAAAAAAATGTATTTCTTAAATTTTTGTATGTAGGTACAAAAATTGTCTATATAGATATTTATCTACATTAGGGCGAGTCAATTTGTATGGGAGATTTTTTCAACTATGCGCGTATAGCACATAAGGATTTTACGTGCAATTCTAAGCAAATTTGCCGAGTAAACCATGGGTCCAAAATCCATTTGGAGTTTGGCAAATTGCGAAAATAGGCTTCTTAGCATTTTGCTGTAGTGTCGTAAAGAAGTGCTCAAATGTTGCATAAAAACAAGGGCTTTTTCGGTATGAGGAATCCATTTCTGCACTCATATTTTTCTTAAAACTTTCACCAAAAGACAGCAGTGAAAATTTTTAAATTTTCTTCGAAATATATTAAAAAAATTACCCGCCCTAATGTACACATATTGTATTATTATCGGGGAATCCGCGTAGCTATGTACAATTTTTCCATACTTGAGAAGTTGTTTTTGTTTTATTTTTTTTTTATGCACAAAGACCGCTTTTGATATGCAACTTGTAAATTAAAATTTTATTATATCTAATAAACTTTTCTTGAAATTTACTTTTTTGGTAATGTGGAAACTGTACTTTTACTAGACATTGTTCATAAATGAAAAAATATTTTTTTACTTTTATTATTGTAATTATTTTTGATGTAGATATAAAAATTTGTTTCGAAAATATTTTCGTTATTTTTTATTTTATTTTTTTGTTATCGACCTTTATTGTGGAGTCTGTACTATTAAGTATGTATGTGAGTACATTCTCCATAAGCATTAAAAAAAATATTAAAATTTTTTCTTTAGATTTATTTTGATTTGAAATTTACAAACATTTCCAAGTTTTGTAGAACTGTCAATATTTTTAGATTTGGAATTCTCCTGTTTTTTGAGTTGGCAAGACACACCTTAGAAATCGTATTCGTGTATTTATCGATATTTTTATCGATATACAATCTATATATTTATTTATCAAAATAACTACCGACGTGGATAGCAACCTACATACCTATTTGATTTTTTATACTTTCATGTATTATTTGTTTCGCCTATCGATATTATCTATTATTGATAAAAATATATAGATCGTCATCACTTTAAATTATGATATCCACCTCATTTCCTCCTACGCTCCTACGAATCAAAATTCCAGTAAGTTAACGGATTTTAAACGCTTCGCGTGATCAAAATGTTAGATCTATGAATACCAAAAAAAAAAAATATAATTTATCCTACGTCACCATAGATCTTTAACGCGAAAAAATCAATCTTAAAAACCCATGCAACACCCAAGACCAATCGCATGTAAAAGTAAGCAAATACTCGCAATTCCTTAAATACTGCCAACAATAAAAAGTGGGTTTTAAAAACTTTATTTGATACACTGTAATAGTTGTTGAAGCAGCGGCATTTATTTTGGTATTTTCAGTAACAATTACAGTGCAATCGCGTGAAATTTATTGCAATTGAGCCGAAATGCCACACACCGCAAACCAAGCAAGCAAGAAAACAGAAAAACTAAAGTAACACCAGTATGTACACAGTGTATGCAAAAAATAGCTATACAAAGTAAGCTTGCACCTCTGCTTGCTGAAGCCAACCAAATTGTTTACAAGTTAATTCCGTTTTGCGCTGCGCTCTGGCTCCAAAGTAATGCGGGCCATGAAAATTATGAGCAAAATAAAATAAGAACAACTTTAACACTAGCAAAAAAACTAAAATAATAAAAATAGTAAAGACTGTCAAGCAACAACAAATGTAACGAATCGGACAAATGAAAAAAAATATACAAATAAAAATACTTTGCCAAATTCGGCAAAAATTCGCTTTGGAGGCAAAAAACAATAAATTTTTAGGTAGACACATGTGCACAACATATGCACATAATAACCATGCGTTTGCATGTACATATATATGCGCCAGCATCGGTGCGTTCGGCGTGTTTGTTTAAGTGTTTCGGTTGCAATTATAAATACCCTTTGGGTACCTTTTTTCGGCAACAGCAATACAGCAGCAGCCATCAGCGAAGCACAAAGGATTTTTGGCTTTGAGTGAGTGCCGAAAAAATACAACAAAACCCAAAATTAAATCAAAAACAACAAACACAAAATTGGCAAGTTAAATGAAACAGCTTCGTTTTGGCTTTGTGCGCGCATAACAATTTCCAAAAAATGCGCTTTTTAAATATATTCCAATGGATTTACTTTATTTTGAATTTTATTGGTGCTGCAACACGTCGGCTTCTGTTTGTCTGCATGCACTCTTATGCATGTGTGTAAGTAAGTGTGCATATGTATAGAGGTAGGGATGCATGCATGTTGCCGACAATAGCCAAAACGTAAGCGAGAAATTCAGCAAAAAAAAATAAATCGGCCGAAAATGCTGTAACCGGCGCGGAAGAAAGGTGTTTTCGCTTGGGCGGGGTTGAGTCAACATTCCGTGCAATTTTCAGTGTTACAATTGTTTCAAAGATAATTTTCACCAACTGGCGGTGTGGTTGAATTGAAATAAATATATCTATATGTACATATGCATGTATGTAGTATACAAATATATATGTATATTTTCATATATGGACGAATGAATAAGGCCGATTTTATTTAACCATTTTGCCAAAAAAACAAATGTAAATGAAAAGAAAAGAAAATAAAATTAAAAAATTTCAACAAAAGAAATATTGGCAAACAATTTACTTTCAACAAAAAATACAACAACAAATGTTCAGAATGAAAGTAACCGAAATGAGAGGAGTAAACAAAAATAATTTGCACAAAGAACCTGACACAGGCGGAGTCCCGTGGATGCAACGGCTAGCGAAATTGGGGTGGGTTGGGCGATGCGTGGGGGAGAGAGTGCACTTTTACACTCTGAGTGTGTAGGTGCTGTGGTTGCAATGTTGTACAACACCAGAAGACACCTTTGGTTGTACTTACATATACATACATACATACATACATACACACACATATGCTGGTTTTAGACACCGTAAAAGGATTTCATTGTGCACCGCTACACTTTTATACCAAAATATATACATATGTATGTATGTAATTTTCGCATTGGTGCTCGCATCGAAAAGAAATTTAACGATAAAAAAAAAACATTTAATTTGCATGCAAAACAGTGCTCGGCTTCGCGTTTCAGTTTCTCTGAGTTACATTGATTTATTAATCGCTTTTCTTTCGGCGGTTGGCAAACGGGCTGGACTAAGTTTAAGCAAGATCTCATGCAAACGCGCTAATATTACCCAGCAGGAAAAGGAGATACAGGTTTTTTACTTGCATGGAAAAATTTGGAATCTACATACATTCTTGTCTTAATATTCGCGGATAGTGTTGAAGATATTTTGGAGGTTTCCCTACGTTGAACTGTTGAACTTAAACTCTTCTTTCGCTTTCTCGAAAGGGCCGCAAAATTCAAAGCGCGTTGATGTCTCTTTAGCTGAGTTGCAAAAGCGAGAAAGATTATTTGAGCAGATTCCTAATTTATGGCTTGATAGTCTGCAGTAGCCTGTATGATACCGGATACCCGTGATAACCTTTATAGGGTAATTCTGGCAACCTTCTTTCAACTGACCACATTCTTATTTCACATTCTCGTTTTTGAAAATTCAATATTTTATTTCATGCATAATTACTTTACACCAATCACAAGGAGATATCCCACCATCAGTCACAACTTTAAATATTTTTAATATTTCTATGAAGATTATATAAACCTAAAAATTTTATTGAAAATGAAAGCGTATAATTCGTATTTTCATCAATATTAAGTTGTTTGGCAAAAAATCATCTTTGAGTGCACAAGGGTAAAATAGAGTTATTTTCAATGTCACTCCAGTCACATTGATTCAAATGATAGTTACATAAAACTTTGAAATCGTTTTTGTTAAAGCAATTTTATACATTATTTACCGTTCTATGTTAAAAAATATCTTTCGCTGTTGTATAAGTTCCGATGACGTAGTTATAATTACCAATTGAACACATTCTGGAGTAAAATGTCCCATCAGTCACAATGGAATGGCCCAACAATTGAATGAAATAAAGAAATATTTTCTTTTTAAAATAATGTAATCTAAAAATAAAAAATAAAAATAAATAAAATAATACAGTTATTTGTTTTGTTTGGTTGTTTTTTGGCTTTTGTTTAATATAAAATAAAAATAAAAAATTAAATAAAAATACAGATTAAAACAAAACAAGTCCATAATTAAATTAAGTTCATAAATAAAATGAAGTCAAAACAAAAACATTTTTCTTTTTAACACAAAAACTCTAAAAATTGAAATTAAATTTAATTAGAAACGAAAAAACTGAATAAAAAACTAAGAAAAAATTATAAAGATACCAAAAATGAAATGAATTAAAAAAAATGCTTTTCTTTTTAAAACAATAAAACCTAAAAATTAAATTAAAACAGTAAGAAAATTAAATGTTTCTAAAAATTAAAAATAATATAAATATTTTCGTTTTTAAAGCAATAAAATCCTAAAATTGGGAAAAATTTAAATATTCCAAATAAAAAAAAAGTATAAAAAAACCGCTGTGACTGTCTCTAATTGTAACATGCTTAAGTGCTTTCTTTCAAAACGGCTTTTCACCATGAAAGGTGGCAACGAAGCTTTTTTTTTTGTAAGACTTTAATGCCAAAATTAACGAAATATTTCAAACTATCTTGCCTTTTTTTCTTTCAATAGTCTTAAAAAGGACTCTCAACTACTTTAGCCAGCATTGCCCTGCTAGTTTCTCTGTAATGAGGTTAATTAGAAGCCTGTATCCCTACAGGTTGTACCCCTCACAAGTTTTGGCAAGGAAAAATTCTGTGTCTCTTTTTCTCTCATTCCTATCAGTCCGTCTTTTTTCTTAACTTTCTCTTATCTGGTTTGTATCCAGCGGAAGTAGGGGCTCAAATCCTGTGAAAGTTGAGGCCGCTGCTCCTTGCCTTCGTTTCCCCGCTTTGCCGTTGTGAGCTGGTACCCATGGCAGTTTGCCATCATTATGTTTAGCAAGGAATTTAAGTTCCTTAATGCACTCAAGGACTAGCAAGGATTGAACTTCAAAATATAAGGATTTGGATGCTATAATTGCGTTAACTTCCTACCTAAGTTAATATTTCCATACATACTAATGGCGTAGACTTTCACTTGAAAAATGTTCGCGAATTTCTCCAGAGACACACTTAGTCTCATACTGAGGCCATATATTCCTGAACCAATGATTTCTGGGAGTTAAGAGCCATCTAAAAAATAATCTCCAGAACTCTCTAAAAGTACTAGAGCCAGAATCTCAGATTTTATGAACCTAAGTGATGTGCGAAGTTTTAAACAGTACGCTTAGTTGCCTTCTTTATAGTTATGTATATGTAGTGTAAGCAAGAATGATAGAATGCAAGATTGCGCCAATCGAGCTGAGAGCAACGGGCCGTGACGTCAAAAAATACCAGAATGAGAGAGCAAGACGAGCTCGACAAGAAAAAGAGGAAGCATCGAACAAAAGGCAGTATTGCCAAGTTATGAATTTGAAAAATCACCAAATTTTTATTGGTGTATTTTATGGACTTTATATGCATACATGATTTTACTGTAAGGATGCCAATTCAAATTAATAAACATCAATGTTTCTTGCACGACGGTCGATTTCTTCTGGCATCATTGAAAGTGCTGCCACATATTTTGTTGTCGCTTATGATTGTCACTGTGCCATGATTTTGTTTAAATTTTTGTAAAGTTGCTTACGACACTTACGATTGCTATAATTTTGATTAGATTTTTTTAGGATTTTCTAACTTTGTGTCCTCAGACTAAAAACAAAAGCACCAAAAAAGTACCAAGCACCAAACTCAAAAATTTTCGCGTTTTGAGTACCCACTAAATTTGGTGCGAACAGCATCAAGTTGGCAACAGTGATTGTAAACAAAAGTATTTTATGATGTCAGCGATTGGGTGGATGCTGTCAAATCGACGAAGAGACGGTTAGCGGTCGGCGAATGGCGCGACCTTTATTTTCTGGATCGTGTAGTGTAAGCACCTCAAGTATTTCGTAAGCACATTTGCCCATTGCTCCCTTAACATTTTATGGGTAAAGAAGTTCTAGAAACTCAAACCACCCCTTCATACTCCAGTATTGATTGTTCTATCATGGCTTACACCAGGGTCTTTGGGTTACGTCATCAAGACTAGCCTGCTAGGTAGGCTCTTGGAGTCCAGTATCTATCAGACTAAGACGTCCGTCACGCTAGCTGACCCACTTCTCCAAAAACTGATAAAAATTACTCAGGAATTAGGTACTATTTAGGGTCTCCAAATTTAATTTAAGTACGTCAGACTGACATACTTTCTCTCGGTGTCGGCAGGGACTACGACTACACCCAAAGTTATAATCCTCATACCTTGAAGAGTTCTTTTTATAATAAGTGGGATAGATATTGACATTAAAACCCACCATTGGCCACCAGCCTAAATCATATAGCAAAATCTATCAAATAACGCATATGTCCATGGTACATAAAATGCACATTTAACTAAATATATTTAAGCTAAGGCAAGCAACGCTCGCCAGGAGTTCAAATTTACGATTAAAATTATTAGCTGTTAAACAGAAAATAATTTTAAATTTCAATAAAACGCAGCTGCCACAGTTGGCATTTACTTGATGTAAATATGTATTTCACTTGCCATTTATTTAATATATTTTTAATATATAAATATGCACATACATGTGCGCATATACTTATTTGTATAATCGTACAAGTATTGCTAATAAACCTGGCGCA